>NC_060264.1:10139172-10444010 GCF_021901455.1 Neodiprion lecontei | reverse complement strand
ACTTCCGATTTTCCTGCTTTTTTTCGTCTACCAATGAGTTGGTCAACCAAACCACCATGGCTCCAAAGATAGACTGTTGGAATGATAATGTTGAAAATACGTAGTGCTAAAAATGTTCTATAAAATTCTACACCATTTTGGTGGTGATTTTAAAATTATTTGACGTGAATTTGACTCTCTTAATCCGATTGGCGGTATAAATTTTACACCAAACGATGTTAACTTGCATTGATACCTCAATTTTTAAACAGTGTATGTCTTATATGCTTTTGATAAAAATGACCAAAGTTCCATCTATTTTGAAACTGGTATACCAAAATACTGTTACCATTCATCCCGTCGTCATTTGCCTACGATTATTGATATGCATCGTTAGGATGAAACACTTCACCTTCTCAGTTTTCCATATTTTCTGCAACAAGCTATAATAGTGAGATTTTACCGTTTGATATCTGCAGAGGTACCTGTACCTAACACTTAGTAACTTACATAGTACTCTTTAGTTGATAACTCTAGGTCTGTTAGACAAATGACAGTTCAAAGTTTGTCCCCATCGCACGTCCAGTCACAGATTCTATTGGTATGTACTGTGGTCATATTTCAATTTCTACACATTAACGAGAGAGGCGAAGACAAACGGGAAACGAAATTGTGGCCCATTGCATCAGGTATTGACCGGTGTAGCAATAAGACACTTGTGTTTGTTATGGTTTGCCACTGAGTGAGATATAACTAGGGAAACAGCTATCGTTGGCCAACAGCCAAATCCAAGCGGATATATAGAGATAAGTCCGCACGCAACCGTATCCCTGACGGAAGAATCGCCTCTATACAACGTTACAATGTCTACACGTCTTGCAGATAGAAACTTTCTTAATGTCCACAGAACTCCCTGTCTCTGAAACGTTATTACGGTTCTGTACAAATAACGTTAGACAATAAAAAGCCAGAAATTTTTGGCATCCAAACTTTTCTTCGTCCGTACAAAAAATTCTTCAGACATTCACCTCGTCTCTCTAACCCGCTCTCTGACTTTTATCTATTTAATAATTTCAGAGTTGGAAAGCTGGTATAAAAGCCTACTTCAAGTACCGAACATTCAATCATTCCATTTAGCAATTTTTAGAAGTAATCTCGGGATAAACAATTTTACTCTTCATCATCTTTAGCGATATAAGAAAAGTATTGATTTCGGTCGAAAATCATTTGTTCTAAATTCAACGAATCTTTGAGATTCGAACCTATGGAATCCGAAAAATAGGTTTTCAGAAAATGTCGGTCTGCCGGTATGTCGGTCTGACCGACAAACTTCCGCAATGATCTTGAAAATGGCTGGATGAAAAAATTTGAAACTTACAGGATTTTACAATCTAATGATCGGCATGAAAAATTGCCACGTCCAGTTTAATTTAAACTTCCGGTTATACCGAAAATAAATCGATTTTTAATGTTCTACCGACAAACGTATACTTTTCCTCCTTATTATTTTTCTAAATAAACGATCATATTTTTCTCAGTTATATATTTATTTTTGAAAAATGTATAAATTTTTGGTTTTCCAAAAATTTTTGTTATTCTCATTTTTCTTTCAAATCTTTTTCATTTGGCTGCCAAGTTTTATCAGTATCAGATTTCTCACTCGGCCGTTTTCGAGATCGCCGACATCGAAGTTTGTCGAACAGACCAATTGAAAATTGTTTTTCCGGTTTGGTTTTATGGAGGGAGCATAGACCGAGAGCTCTTCTTTTCTCTCTCTCTCTCTCTACCTCTCTCTCTCCCTCCCTCCCTCTCTTTGCTCAACCATTCACTAGAATGGGTGGGAGAAGCTATTCCTCTCAAAACAAAAAAAAAAAATTGCAGAGGGGAAGCGCTCTAAGTTGCTTCGAGGGTGAGATCGTAATGAGCTTTACTTAAAATCTTTTGGTGCATGTCTTCTGATCAGAAAGCGTCTATGTCACCAAACGTTGAATATTGCTCACCGTCTGTACATCTATTGTGTTTATCTTCTGCCAGGCTGACAGATTGAAATGAAGGAAATCTTTTTCCGTATGTCTATAGACGAACGTTGGTATACAAGTTTCCATGCAACAATGAAACAAATGTAATGAATTATTGGCTGGAATTTTACATCTTCTGAAAAGTATTCCTACTATCCACAATGTGATCAAGAATGATTAATAATCATTTTCACGACATCATTGAGTTATGGACTCAAATGTTTTTTTGATAAAACAAAAGTCGTTGATCATAAAATTACAAAAATGAAAATTTTTAATCTGAATCTTAAGTCTATATTTAATATTTTCGAATTATCACTAATCGCATTAATTCCTTGACTAATTCGCAGTGGACTTAATGACAGCGAAATGAAAATTGAAAATAATGTAGACCGTGGTGTAGAAAAAAATTGAATACCAAACAGAAAAATCTCCGTATTGTAAAATTCAATGGCGAATTTATTTTTCATTGTTTTCAAGAAAATTGAGCTATATTTTAGGTAGGTAATTGGTATGCGGGAAAAGGCAGTCTTATGAATAAAATTTTAGAAAATATATGTAAACGATACACACCAGTCACGCAACGTCGTAAAATGGGGCTGAAAGTAATACGCGGTGCATGTGTATAATTTTTATAACTTAATTCTGCGGAAAAATTGTACAATGAAAAATTTTACCGTCCCCGCCTGATCTCACCTATGATTCGTTTAAAGGAATTGATAAATGCACGGAGCACACCTACGGCGTCGATGATTTATCGGTCACCTATATTTAAAAATAGACCCCCAGATATACGGCCGGCCACCCAGCACTACTTGGGTGCATCAGTGCGACCAACATCGCTTCGCGCCGACAAACGCACGAGATTTCCCAGCACACACAGGCGTGTTTACCATACGCGAATTGGCCAGCAAGTACGTAAATTGCGAGAGAGTAAAACTGGGTCGATTACAATGCAAGCTACTATTCTCCACTTATTACGATAATGCGATACTCTTTGCGAGCAAAAGGGCCAGCGACTCCAGCCGGGAGATTATTTATGGGTTTGTCTTCCATGGGGTGACACAGCTGATAACGTTATACTGGATAGACGGAGGGATGTAGTTAGTAATCGCTATTCTATTCTATAAGCTGGAGCGCCGCACCCCTCGCTCCAATTCCTCCCATCGCTTCGACTTCCGCTTTACTTCCATAGTTCACCGCCCGATAATTACACTTGTCGTACTATTGTTCTTATTATTTTTTCATTACCATTTCTCTCTCTCGTTCTCGCTCCACATACTCAAGGAGAGTGATTGGCTAAAAACCGATACTGTTCGTTAAATTCGGTAAGACGTAGTCGTAGATTGAGTATTTATCACATTATTCTAGTCGCAAATTAGCATCAAGATCTCTTCCGAAATACACAAAAAAAAATAAATAGTATATTGTGTAACAAGGAGGACAACTCGGTCTTTTCGGACCGAGCGTAAGTTTGCAATATGGGTTGAAGGTGAGCCGTAGATGAATATTGCAAATATGCGAGGCGAAAATACCCTTGCCACCTTGTTGCACACGATTCATTGTATTGCAAGCGTATGTTACGCGTTTTTGCACGAAGTACGAAATTGAGGTTAGGGTCGCGTAATATCAGATTTGTTCGCGACAGCGCATGCGTGCAGTACTCCGCGCATGCGCATTCGCAATCTCACTGGACCGTCATAGAAACGCGTACTTTGTGTTCGGAAAACACACATGAAAAAACGCGTAAAACATTCTCGATGTTACGTAAAATAAAATATATACCGGGACTATGTACAAAAGCGTAGATTTCGATTCTTTATTTCAAATATCTTCAAATTTTTTTAAAGTCGGTATAGAGTCATTCCATTTCACTCTACATGGCTCATTTTGTCCAAAAGTGAAACAGTTATCCTATTTTATCAGAAGTCGATTTAATACTGCCATTTTTTGATCATAATCGATACCGGTGTAATATTGCCATATTATATTGTATTACCAGTGTGGAAAGTGGGCGATTTCCGTTTAGACGAATATTGGCAGATATTGCCCATACGTTTGACACACGCTATTTTTGCAATACCTTTGAAGGAAAGTATTACCTGAGAAGCACCGTCGCGACGGTGCCATAGACGGCATGTGAAATTGGGGTTTGGTAATTTACCGCCATTGAAACAGTGCATACAATTGATTTTTTTGAAATGCACCAAAAAAGATAATCCTAGTGTGTAAAATTGAGCATTTTACTTATGCGCATGCGCCAACGTCGGTTTACCGCACTGTTCGGAAATGGGGCGATTTACGCGAACTCCACAGGATTCGAAAATCGAACTTTCCAAGCAAGCGTTGAAAAAAACTGAATATCTAACGATGTCAATATAACCAAAACAAAGTTTTTCAGTGAATTTATCGAAAACAATTTTCCGCATTCAGATGGGGCATCATAGAGTGAAATAGAAGGAACCCACTAAATTTTTGCTATTTGGAATCTATTTAAAATGAAGCATATTTATATAAGCCCTTGCTTATGATTCCCCCAATTTTTACTTCCGTATTTCTGAGTAGATCGTCGTAGTTTCTGAATATCGTGATTTGGTGAATGCTCAACGCACGACCGATCGGTTTTCGGCCAACCAACCTCCATAATTATAATTCAACTTACTCTGCCGTTCGGTAGATCGAAACAGGAATTACAAGAACAGCTACGAATTACGATATTGAGGTTGTTGCATGTTCTTGATGTTTATTGTTTCAGCTTCAAAACTGTACCTGTCTTTATTTGTTCGAAGAATATTTTCGAACGAGTCGATTCCTTTGCGTATGTATAAGTTTATTTTTGCAGAGACCGAGCAAGCTATATCTTACTGCTATATTTATACAGCAACTCAATGCAAAGGCGAAAGTAAATTCTGCCCCACCTTCGAAATTGTTTTACATTGAATCGTTGGAACAATAATCTGTTTTTGAATCGTTACCGTGCGAAGTCGACATCGCCATTTGTACAACTTTTATCAAATCTGCAACTTATATTTGTGTCAGTTTTAAATTATTTTGTAGATTTACACTTACTAAAAATTGAATTGATTGTTTCTTGAACATTTTAGTCATAAACCAATACCAGTAAGAAGCATTGTTTGTCTTTTGATTCTCCGAAAACGATTTCACGCGGTGATGAGAACTTTAAATTAAACTTTTCCAGTATCCATTCTACTACAGCTGCTCTTGGTCTATTCGGGGATTACTGAATTTCCGTGGAAAATGAAACCAGAATTATCGTTATTCTTCTAGACAAATAGCTGACAAGGTAATTAGGAATAATAGAGTCGGTCAACAAATGCAAAAACTCCGATATGATAGAATGGGAACATTTGGTCTTGAATTGTTCTTTTTATCGTTCAAAACATTGATAGAAAGTGTGAATTCAATCAAACTTACAGATGCTGGTTTTCTTAAACGGCCTACGAGTGGAATTTATTACAGAATATAAAGGGGTCTAATATTTTAAGAATCTGTATAAGAACAAATTTATTGTAAGCATAGGAAGGCAAAATTGTCAAAATAGATTAATAAATTGCTTCGTATGCAGTATACAGTATTCCGTTTACTTGAGGTGTACAGTTAAAAAAAAAAAAACATTTTATATTTCGTCAAAAAACTATCCCCTTGGTACCGTAAAGAATTGAAAACCGTGAATTTTGATAGAATTACTTCATTAATTGCTGATCTGTGATGGATCACATTATCAGATACTTTATGATAATGCTAAATCAGTTTCTTCAATTTCAACGAATAATAGCTAATTTTTTTAGCTATGAACCCAACACAAATCGCCTGACATATTTCTTCGTTAATATGAACATATTTCAAAGTAAAGCACCTCTTCATTTATTATTTGCAAACTATATTGATTTTACAGAAGTTGATTTGCCGGTTGATTGAAGTAAGTCAAAGAAAATTTTTTAAAAACATCTTAAACAAAAGGTACAAAAAAGCGGCAGTAACTAATGTTTAAATGTTGTTGCAACAAGAATGTGTGTATATATCCTCCGAATTTTCAACATTCCACTCTCAAGTTATTCACGTCAAAAACGATTGTGAAATTGAAAATCACATTCGACTCCCCGATCGAATGCCGGTAATAAACAAACCCGATGTCGTTGCTGACGAGCAATTTGCTATATGGAATAAATTCACCCTTTTCAGCTGCATTAATAGCGCGACTTCCGTTAACGCGATGCACGGACATTGATTTTGACGACTGATAACCTGGCAGCTCCCGGTACGTCCTGGCACGCCCCATGCAAGACACCCCATAACGTTTACCAGGCGCCACAATCCCGGCTCAGGTTCTAATAATGCACGCAGAGACTTGACAGCTAATCAAAACGAACTCCGCGCCGAATTCTAAAACCATTAGATTCTGGTTTCCGGCTCGTAATTTTCAACTGTGTAAGCAGTTCTCCCTTCGTCTAAATATACAAGTCTGATCTCGTATCGCGCTACCACGTTTATAAATTAATCGTGCTAATTCTATCGCGCCTATTGAAGTATTTTTTCGTTCACACCTCGCGGGGTAAGAACTCGATGGAAATGAGTATGGGAAAAACTGGAAAAAAGTATTGCGATTTTGAGGGTAAATCTAATACTTGTCTAGATTTCGATAAACCGTGATCACTTGCGAACCAAACGGGGAAAACTGATTGGTCCGAGTTTAGAGCCGGTCCCAGAAATTCCCACTATTTACGTTGTTTTGGAAAAAATTGAATTTTCAACAAAAGTTTTTTATTTTTGCGATACACTCTAAGATGGATCGGTCGATTTTACCAGACATCTGATCAAACCTGTAAGTTAAACGAAGCAAAACTAACGAACCAAAACATTGAGATCCAATGAAAATTCAACGTTTCATCTTCAGGGTGATACTAATAACTTTACTTCCGCTCTGAATACATACAACCGGGAGTTTACAAAATTTACAAACACGCGACTGGCTTGATGTAAGACTGTTGGAAAAATATCGCAAATTCAGAAACCAATGATATGAACCGCTTTACTGAATTTTTTTGAGAACACCCAGAAACCACTTCCGTAGTTTTAGGTAAAATAACGAGTATAGTAAAATAACTTTTGCGGCATGGGACAAGTCAATGAAAAATTGATTTTCATATACGGTAAATATAGACTTCAGTGACTGTCTGTCGTAGGTGTGTAAGAAGCTATATTATCCGTATATTTTTTGAGTCAGTTTCCCCAGAACCAGACCAATTGACGTATGAATTATTCTTGAGAAGTTAACTGTGATTTAGAAATAAACGCGGCTGGCGTACTTCGAATTTTTGGCCATTTATACTATACGTCTGTTATCTCTTGAAATTGTGAAAGAAGAAAATCATTTCACGTTCACGTCTGCGTTACGTCCTGCATAGATTGACCAAACGACTGATTTTAAGAAATTGAACCATGGAAATTGTCCAGAGTAAATATTCAGTTGTTCGTTTTTACCGATCGAGCTGAGTAGCAACGCCGCGATAACCGATTATTCGCGAATTTTCCAAACTCCATCGATTCGCTAAGCCCGCTAAATCGCGTTCTAAATAAACGCTGCCGTTGCCAATTTTCTGCCGAGCTATGTGAAATAAATTAATCGTAAACGATCTTTAACGTAACCAAACATTACACAACGTGCGAATTATATCGCGGGACCCGATTGCTATTTCTACACATTCTCGATTCTGGATCTCCGCGTCTACCTAGCAATTTACGTTCTTCCGCGATTATACGGTTATCGACCTGAACAACGGTGAAATTATTTTTCCGTCTTCACTCCAAATGTCTTCCGTTTATTGCGCCACAAGTAGAGCTGGAAATTCCACGTATACCGCCGCTTTCGATAATTCTACATGCAATCGGTTAAGCGGGGCACAGTGATAAAAAAGGTACGCGTTGTAACAGCCGGAAAGACGATGCACTCAGTGGGAAAATGTTGTTAAGAATCAAGTTGCGACCGCAAGTTATGAAAAACAGAAAGTATAACCGCATCAGTGAAATGCGAGAGCTCGCAGTTTCGTTGAAATGATATTTGTTAAGGTCATGTAGCACTCCTACCTTTACTGACTGAGCAAACTCACCCTTTGACTTCCTATATTAAGTAAACAAACGAACGGAAAGGGTTCAAATTTCGACGGTACATCGCTCTTTTGTAGCGGAATTCAGGAAAGTTACTCATATCCCGAAATCGTCCAAAAAATTAAAGGTTTTTTGACAGGTGTTACTATTCCCACATTTCCCGGATTTCAGGGACGAAAACGTGCACAGTTTGCGCAATTCCGGATAGAATGAGGAGTAAAATGAGCCATCGTGATACTGTATTCATGCAATATTAAGGTCGCTAGACGAGAACCAAGAATTACAATAATTTTTTAAATAAAAAATGCTCTGACGGTAAGCTGGGCGCACGGCCAACCAAGGAACGCTCGGCCGTAATTTGAAGTCACTCTTGAGCTGCTATGCTCAAATCTCTGATAATAATATCGTGTGTTTTATTTGTTCAGGAAGCATGGAGAGTCTGACTTACTTCTTTGGACCAGTCGGCATTCTGCTGACAATCAACGTTCTGCTTTTCGCTGCTACAGCTCGCGAGCTTACCTGTGGCCTATGGAAGCGTGAAGTAGTCAAGAGCACAACGGAGAGGTAAGCCAATCTAATTATACTCCTAAATTATCATCCAAATTAGCTACACTGCAACGAGGGTGCAGAGAAGCGATTCTTCTCTCACCTTCAAAGAGAAAGTGAAAGAGATAGAGAGCGAGAATATGAATTTGAATGTTTGTGTGTCCTGGAATTACACCTTAGAGAAAGGGAGAAAGAGAACCAAAGCGTGTTGACTAATTGTGAAATAATTACTAATTAACTGCGTTACCCTGAGTAGGTAACTTTAACAAAATGAGATCGCATCTCTGCACCTTTTGAAAGTGAAACGAACAATATTCATTTATGTAGATATTACTTCTAAAGAAGTGACGATAGACATTAGATTGCTTTTCGTCTCTTTATGTTGTATATAATTATCTCGATGCGACTAAATAATGTGACGTCAGTAAATTGGTTTCGCAAAATGAAATTTTTCGCGAGAAGCTGCTTAATTATGCGTGCGAATGATACACATTGAGAAGGAAAATTGAATATACATGAATACCTGAAAGCGAAGAACGAAGCAATTCTCACGATTTATATAGCTTATGGTTAGAATTTTTTTTACGAGGGTGCCCTGGTCGAACAATACTGGGCCCAGAATTTTTTCCAATATCTTCGAAACGCTGCATCCAAATCGTTCGTCCTTGCGGCGTTCGATTTTTCTTAAGGAATATATTCCGATTATATTATAAAATCAATCTAAATCAAGAAAATGTTACGTCGTGTGAATTGTAAAATGTAGGCGTGCACTTACGTCGATTAGAATCTGAGCCTAGGCACCTTCGAACAATTGACAATCGCCAATTGTCACCATTTTCTAAAAAGCTTACGGTTTCTTTTCTTCAGCGTGAAATACAATTCTTCTTGGGATCTATCTGTTCAGAAATATCATGTAGAATGGTGGTTTTATGCTGTTTTTTAGATAAAAGTCAACTAAGCTCAGATTTTGATGGCCATAAGTACACGCGCACATTTTGCGATTACACGACGCAAAATTTCAATCGATTTCAATTCAATTTCGATCGATTTTATAATTTTATCGGAATCTTTACTGGACCAGGACACCACCTGAAAATAATCCAGGACTTCTTTTCGTGCACCTAAAATATAGTATTACAATCGACGTGAGGTTCGTCTTCCTCATTTTCTATCGGTTGATATTCCGTCGAAATTTTTATGCATTTCATTCTTGTTATTGACGTGATTATCTACTGTATTTGAAATCCAAGAAAGTCGCAATCCAACGTTGCCTGAGAGCGACGATGTTGCAGTAGCGCCTTGTACACTCGGATAAAATGAAATACACGCTAGTATTGGTATCCTGAAAATCTTGCCCACCCATCTCAGACGAAATAATATTTACGACAGCACTCTGTGATATTATATTTACATTCGAGAAAGAGCAGACGGGAAAGCGGACGCGCTGAACGAGTGAACACGAACTTTGACGGTCACCAGGCATTATATATCTTACGTGAAAAATTCGTAAGCCACGCAAATTTTCTTACTTGTTTACCTCGCGCTGTTCCCTCCGTCCGATTGTGAGTCAACTCTTTCCTGCACTCCTCTTCTACTATTTTTGGAAACGGTATTCACAATTCAGGGGACACAATTTAACACTTTGCTACATGCGCGTTGTGACTTTTATCCAGGATGCAGAAGTTCTTAAGGATGTTTACAGAACGTACAATCCTGTGGAAACATAAGTTGAAAAAAAAAAAATAACAAGATAGATAGCTGGGTTCGGAAAGTTAAGACTCGGTTAATCGAGTTTAATCGTGTCAACAGAGTTTCTACTCAACGCGGAACAAAAAAATTAAAATAAAGAAACTAGAGTTAATAAAAATTTGAATGACGTCACATTGTCGTCTTTTTTTATTATCAAAATCGTATTATTTGTCCAATTTCGGTAGATCAGGGGCCAATTTGTCTTGTGAACGAATATCCTAAAAATCGTCTGCGATCCATTTTTTTCGCTGGACTTCAGTTTATCACAATTCCTTTCACCAGAAGTGAATTTTTTTCTGAAATTTGAGACTGATGCTTATGATATTCTGTTTTTCGTTTGTATTCTATTTTAGTCATTCCATTTTTTACGTATGTGGCTTATAATAAAACTAGACGCTTGTATAGAAGATGGTCGAATTCGTGAATTGAGTTCACCTAAATTAGCCAATAAACACATTTTCCCTTTGCATCTCAGGGTAAGATAAAAGTTCTCGAATCCCTGAGAACCTTGTGAAACCTATTCAACTCTTCTGTAAGATAAGGATTTATTTTATTTTCAAACTTGAGTGAAAAAAATTACGCAAGCAAACAAAGTTTCAACTCGGGATAGACCTACCAGCTAAGAAATTATTGTATCTCTGAAAACTTTTCCGGACTTATAGTACAAAGCTGAAACCTTACACCGTATCATGTGCTTTTTTATAACGACTGTATTTTCTCAAAAATTAGACACCCTTGTAAGAAACATCAAATTGTTTGCTATTTTTGGAAACAGTACACATAATAAATTAAAATGTTACCAACGGAAATCGGTATTAGTGAAGTTTTATGAATGGGTTTATTTTCTTGCAAAATAATTTTATTTCAATTTTACAATGGTAAGAAAAATGGCATTTTTAACAATAGCTTTGTCACGAAAAATCTTAGCAGAACTTGCTTTCTTTCTGATAGCCATCTTGTCAACTGAAATCAGATCATAGATTGAATTGAAAGACAGACATTTATCGAAAAAAAATTGCACCTTTTCAATTCTTTACGAGTGTCATTAGTTTCCGATTATTAATAAGCTAAAACCAGTTCAAGGATGCCTGAACTGTTTACTCCTATCTCTGTGATTTATGCCGTCTACAGTAGAGAAACGTAACATTATAGAACATAATATTATTAGCGTGACCGAATCTGTATATTCTCTATTAATATCAAATTTAACTTATGCTGGTCCCCTTGACACGTTGAAGTGAAAATTTACACATAAAAAAATCGTCGTCTCGTACACCGGATGAGAGGGCAACATCTATCTGATTGAAAGTATAAAATATTCAGCGAACCGGGTTGTGCCAGTTGAAAAATAACAGTGAACCGTATCAGTTATAAGGCACAGTTTGCTCGCCTGGGCAGATCAGAGCTTTTCCATAGAAGACTCGGCCTACGAGGAATTTAAAAAAAAAACATAGGTATGGAATGAGCAGCGTTCCCTTGTCCCACGCGATTTCAAACGACACGTTTTATTGTGTCGTGATACCGGACGCCAGTCGTTCGAAGACGTCGTTATACCCCAGGTCAACGATGGATGTAGACGACTAAATCTGAATTTAATTTCGGTTCAAGGCCGACGATCAAAGCAGCCGGCTGGTCTAAAAAAAACTCGTGTAAACGCGAATTAAATAGTCTATTGCTCATTGTCAGTAATTCAAACGAATGTATGAAATGTATCAATAAATCAATCACATAAACACAGTGATCACGGTACCTGGTTTAGCGAAATTGACATCGTAACTTTTACGCTGGTACTCGATCATTTATAATTTGCCAACCCTCCTCTGCGAGCGAGAGTGTGCTGCAGCACTATTATCTTCCTGCTCTTCACCTTTGATTAATGATCCTGTTTATTATCACAAAATTGTTGCAGATGCCTGCGAGTCCCTCGGTAACGATTTAAAAGATTGAACTATACAACGCGGCAACAGCTGTGCTTGATCTCTCAAGATTAATTGTCTGCCTACAAATCTTCCTCTTCGTGCAGCTCTATTGATTTGTGCCCGCAAAAAATTTATGCTTTATTAAACTTCGAACGCTTCTTGAATTCGTATACAATCGAAATACATTGCAGTGGAACGAACGTATATTGTTTTAGTCTTTCGGGAACTTTGGTTGTATTCAATTTTGACTTTCAAAATATCCCGCGCAGTTCCTCAAATGGCTGCTATTGGTCATGACCTTATTTACGTCATCACTCGTACTCGCACCTTGCGCCATCTTCCGGATCGCGTGAGAAGTTTCGCATCGCGCGGCGCTACACTCAATCTTTTCCATAATGTCTTCATGGTCAAATGACAGCGAAAGAATATTTTCAATCTGAACATTACAGCGCGTGTGCAGCAATTATTGAAAACTGCACCCTCAGCAGCGGTTTCGCAAAGATTTTTTTCCACTGTCAGTTCAATTGAAACCGTCAAAATGCCACGGTATCCTTTTAAATACAGAGACGCACATGTGATGCGAAAAAATTTTAAACTCTTTTAACCATTTTTTTTTTTTTTCGAACTAACTTGAAGGTGAAATATTTTGTAATCCAGAAATCGTCAATTGTTAAATATACTGAAAATGTTTGAAACCCGATGAATTCACTCATGTCATGCATATCTATAATAGATATAGAAACGTGAAAAAAATGCATAAATTTCAACGGATATTGCTTCGGTAATTTTTTCTTTTACATCTACGAGGGCATAAAGAATGCACTTGGAAAAAAATGAACAAATTTTGCCCGGTTCTTTGAAGCTCGTATTAACCATCGAGATTGGCTATTTCTAACTGGCCAACGATTTCAAAAATCTGCTCAATTTCTCGCGGACGTTACAAGATGGATACATTAAAACAAACACTTGTAACCCGACGATATCTAAGTATTATTGCGGAGTAAAAATAAACAACGATCCTGGCGTTTCAGAGGTGCCTGGTTTTATACCACGATCGAAGGTCACGGAGCGTATGGTGTCTGAGAAAATAAATTTTCATTTAACCTGCAGTAGCCAAGTGGATGTCTGTCTCCGCTCTCGTAACCGCATCCATTCAAATAGCCCGCAGACGGACGCCTGTAGAATCTCGTTTAATGCTTTTGATATCGAAGCCTGGCTGATTGTGGATAACCCGAAGTGTTAGATTCTATCCCTGTGACACAGAACATCGACGTGATTGGAACAAGTGTTTGGAGTCCAAGTCGTGGACGTATGCCCGTTAGGACACAAGCATATTTTTGATCGAAGAATTCGTCCTTGGATGTTTTCAGTTTCTCGTAAACACGTCATTCAATATTTATAGATGTATTTCTTGTTTCCTGTTGGTCGCGACGCTACGCTTTTCATTTTGACGTATTTGTACCTTGCGTCCAATCGGGTGACAAGATTCACCCTCAAAGTAGCCATCGAAACGACCGGCGCGACGCCGCCTACGGATAAATGGTAAATCTGACATCGTTTCTCAAATCTTGCTTAATTTATATTCCAACTGAATTTACCGATCGTAATATGTTCGCTGTATACACAAGCTGTACAACTTACCAGACACGGTATCGCGGTTTATTTTTCACGCAGCGTTCGCTGCAGCGGAATTTGTTTTTTATTGCAATTTCACTCTATGCCTGCAGTTCTATCCAATAATTGCGTCCTTCTGCAGATCACACAGCGAGAAATGATACACACCGTTGCAATAAACTTATTTTATATTTTTATGTACAGACATGCATTCCATTGCAATAATATCATGTTTATTATCCAGTATCCAAATTCGTTTTGACGTCGCTAAAACTACTTTTTTTTTTAGATGGTAAATACATTCATGCGGTAGATACGATAAATTATTGGAGACGTATTGAGAAGAGCTATTTTTTCCCAGGAGTGATATTAAACAACCTTTTCCTTTCAACACATCGCCGAGTTTCGATAAAATCGGTACTTCTGTACCTATGTGTTAAAAAAAAAAAATTGATTTGGCAAAATTTACGCGGAATGCTTTGTCATTGATATATGTAGGAGATCCACGGTTCTGTGAAAAAAAAACTTGCGCCGACATTAATTTTTTATCTCACATCACCGCATAGAATTCATGCAAACTATTTATCGAGTGGGAGATATATAATAAATACCATAATGTGTATTGAATCGTTTTTCAGAATATTCACATCCCTTTATCCCGATGATATAAATTCTGCGTACTATTCACACAGATAAAATAGCTGAAATGTACATCTTCTGGCAGAATAAGTTGACTGAACGAACTGTCGAATAAATCCAGAATTTAGAAATAGCTTTATAGTCAATCCCGAGAATCGATTGAGTTCTTACTGAACGTATTTTGGATAATATTAAATTGTTAGACGTGCAAAGAATCTCATGCAATAAATAATAACTATTTGGAATCAGTGACAGATCTGGATCTCAAATATAAGTATCGCTTCCATTTTTGATAAAAGGAAAGAAACATAATGTATTGGCAATAAGAAGTTATGATTAAGAAAATTGAAAATTGATATGGTAAAGAAATAATCAGACATGATTTCTTATTAACTACAGAACCCCGTGGCCAACATTTCAATTCGCCCACCAGTTATAATTCGTGAAAATTCCGGACGAATTCTAGAGCTTTGAGATCACTCGGTGTTTAACACGAAGAACAAGGAACATAAATTAAATTTGTATTTTTTTTCTTACGTTTTTAAATTTGGCTTCAAACTCGCCATCGGCCGGTCATAGTCAAAGTACGCGTTCCTTACCTAAAATCACGAAGTACTAAAAACAATCTCGAAAGTGCCCCAATTCACAAGTCAACCCACATCAGCATTATCTTTCCCCCAGATTGTGTGTCAAACTTTTTCTTGTATCTCTTCCGGGTTTCGAGATATTCGCCTGGCGTGATTGAAAAAGTCCACCCTGTACATCGTACTCATACATTTGGAATTTATGCAGTGCATGGAAAGATAACAAAACAATTCTGTCATTTCGGACGTCGGCTCGTCTAGGACGGAGCGCAACATACCAGTCTGAGTAAAACTGACGCTTATTTCCGAGCGACGACTCGAAATGCCATCGTGTTTCTGTTAGTTTCTCCGACTGTTTTTTGGTGTAGTCTTTGACCGCGTAAGTGCCAGTCGTTTATAATAATTAGCGATGCGCCATCCAAAATAAACTGGCTGTAGTTCGTGGTTCGTGGATGGTCCGCGCAGAGGAAACTCTTCAGAGGATCGTTCCGAAGGCGTCGCTCGACTCTCTAAAAGACAGTTGTCACAGGTCCCCGGCGTTAGCTACATTTCGGAGCAAATAGCGCTCATTAAAACGTCATTATCCTCAATCTATCACGCCATCTCTAGAATCTGAGGGTAATTTATACGCCCTCCTAAAACAAAAGAGACTAGCCTCACCAAATACCGGATTTCAGACATTCGTTCCATCCTAACGACCGCGTCCAAGTCATTCTCAGCACAATTTTACCATATTCATGATCGCGTGAGGTCTTAAACGTATTGAAGTTACTTTTTGTTCATATTATTTCCCAATTTCTCATCTATACAATGGCCCAATCGATACTTTTCAAGTAAAGTTCAACAGTCGACAGGCAGACGAGAGTAAGACCATTGACAAACTTCAACTGCAACTTTTATCGAAAAAGATAAAGGTGTACGGACATGGATAATATTTGTGTTCCTTGATTTTGAAATATGAAGAACTAGTAGTTTCTTGGCTCCTGCAAAATCGATCGTGTCAAGTGAAGTTATTGCATTACAATCTGTGATTAAACTAAACCAGATAGTTGCCTGCAGGATTAAGTGGAGAAGAAAAGGGTGATTTTAGAAGCGGTGCTGATATGTCAGAACCACCCACAGCGAAGCATTCTCATCTCGATTTTCTTCTGGTTGTTTTGCTAGGTATAAGTTCTCACTTATAACAATCCCAATTCTTTTCCAATCCTCAATCACACGCTTACACATACGTTAACATAAACAGATACACATTACTGTCACCGTTGTGAGCATTCTATTGGAAATACACCAGCTTAGATTGCCAGGTCAGGTGCCAGTTGCTTATAATTGTGAAAATTGTGCCATTTATACGTCAATTCGAGTTGGTAAAACAACTCAATGAGAATTTTTACCTCCGCAAGCAGATGCCACCCAAAGTTTTACTTCTCATACATTAAACGTGCAAATACAGCGTTCACTCATTCAATTTTCTCACTACTTGTGTGTTGAATGGCTTATCCTCATGTCTTAACACTAATCCATAGCGCGCATCATCAAAATTATGAACAAGACTTTATATAGAATAAAACGTACGTGAGAATTTTAGGATCGCTTTATCGAAGTGGTATCTTCTTATAGACTTAGCTCGGGAGTGTTTTACTATACACAACGAAAGTTGAAGTTATACGTATATTGCAGTTGAAGGGAAATTGATCACGTACTGTTTTATTTATACTACGCGTAGGAATTGATCGTGGGGCTAAGTACCCACAAGTGTGTCCCATCTCTAAACATATACCGAATCTGTCATATGATTAAAAAATATTGTCATTGACCATGGAAAGATAGCCTTTGACTCGGTCTTTGACAGGCAAACACATCTTGACATTGGGGATCAAAACGTTTTAATGTCTACATGATTCGTAAAATCAGAATTCCAAGCTTCAAATCGCCACAGCAATTTCTGATAGTACTAGAATTAGATGCGATTTGATGCAACCGATTCTTTGCACGGAACCAACGGCCATTGTGTCATCAGGGAATACCAGAGCCTGACTCGTGATATAATCGATAGTCTAAAGACCTGGCTAACAGTATTTTAAATGTAACGAAGCTTTAATCCTTGACTTAAATGGTCGTTCGTTGATGAACAAGCGTCTTAGAGATCCTACTGTCGCCGATGTTAACGAGAATTTTTTCTTCAATTTTTCAGAGCCGCACTAGGACGCGTTTGCATGAAGCTGGTCGTCGTGATGGGAGTGACTTGGGTTGTAGACCTTATTTCGTGGATCGCCGGAGGACCCCAGTATCTATGGTACTTCCCAGACATGGTCAACGCGCTCCAGGGAGTCTTCATATTCGCTGTTGTTGGCTGTCAGCCTCAAGTTTGGACCGCTTTGAAAAGACTGTGCAACAGAAATCCGCGTACGAATGCCGGAAGACAAGGAAACGCGGTGAGCACAACGAGCAACGGAATGCCGAGCATGGGTGACAGCGTCACACAGAATCAGAGCACGAAATCTGTGCCGTTAGAAACTATCTGCTAAAGAAAGAAACGGACGAGGTAGACATACTACGATGAAATTTGAAAAGTTCCTTTTACCACCAAACAGTGGAATGGGTACCAGAGTATGTCATCGATGACGACCATTTTTTAGTGGAAAAACAGAGGAATTGGAACGACGAAAGGGGAATGAACTGTATCTGTCTTGACAAGTCTTAAGGAAGAGAAAATTACCGCATGGTTATTTATAATCTCAATTAACATATGCTAAACAGACGATGAAAAGAGTACTTCGACCTCTATTATGTTAAAAGTATCACACACCATCGAGGTAAATCTGTGAACAATCCTGGATCGTAATTTTGGATTAATATTTGCAAATTCATTGTCCGACACGTAATATTACGTATTCAATGCGTTTTTACTCTCAAAGAATATCCTAGCACAATTCTTGATGACCAACTGATCTTCGTTGTGCAATCGAAATGTTGGTACGCGTTTGCAGCGGACGTCAGCTAATCGAGATTGCGAAATAATTGGCATCGCGGCGGTCTAATATTATTATATTGACATTCTTGTTTCTTTTACGTGTACCGGCCCATTTTTAACTAACGTTCGTTAATGAGTAGTCAAGGATTTTCCAATCAGTTTGATTTTAACGATGAATAGAAAAAAAATTAACCTCCTAGGTTAATTTAGCACTGCAACATGGGAAAGAGAATTGAAATACGACTTCGTTCTTCCATACATCGAGAATGCGGTTCATACCAAATGACGCAAGCATCGGGGAAGTCAAAAGTTTTCACGAACCGAATAAGAAAGTATAATACTATTTGTATAGATTACGTTATTGCACAAAATTTTATCCCCGTTTCGAAACATGTGCGAATTCCAAATTTGAGAATAAAGTCAAACTCTTCGCGCATTCAAGGAGGAAATGGCGGTAATAAGACCAAGCGTAATCATACGTGAATATTATTAGATACTGACAATATGAACGAGGAAATCAATGCCTTTTGAAATGCCTTTATATAACACGTCAGTGTTGACCGAAACGAATTGTATTCAAAAAATTTCACGCCTGAAGCCAATGCGTCTAAGATATTGCGTCCAGTTAGAATTTTGACGTTTAACAGATATGAAAAATTCAAAGTCCAAGTTTGAAAAATTAAAAAAACTGTCACCGCAACTGACGTAAACGTACAATGCGTTATTGCAACTGCGTTGACGTTGCGAAAATTTGATGAACGAATGAAATGAGAGTTCAAAGAATAACGGAAAAACCATGATAGGAGATTCGTTCCTTTGCGCGACTGCACTTTAACATGTACGCATATACACATAAATTTCGTTGGATGAATTCTCAATTTACAGCCAAAGTAAAGTTACAAGTTTCTCAACAGTAGCCATTTTGATTTCGCACCAGCTAGAAAATATTTTACAAACATTTTTTTCTGAATTTCAACGGAATGTCGAATTTTATCTTGTTGCGGACAATTAATCCACCAACAAATTGAAAAATACCTCATCTTTTTTGAGAATTCAAGCAACGAAATTCGCTTGTATGCTCATGTACATGTGTTTGCGAAAAGGAGTAAGACATCGCCTTATGGCTATAACCTCTCAAGATGACGCGTTTGACTGCCAATACTTTTATCCGAGTAAACGTTTGACAGTTTTAACCGTGTATTTATTACTATGTATATAGTACACCTCTGATGTAAGGTTACATGTAGATATTAGCTTCTTCTTCTTTATGGAAGTAAGCTTATAACGCTCATAAATTATATATCATGGTATTTACTCATTTGTTAACAATTATGATAAATGAAATGTATTCATGCGTAAAAAATAGGTGTCCCATTTAACTGTTTCTAGGACTTTTACTTCATGTATTCAGTTTTGGAAGCTTGCGCTTCCGAAATAAAAAACTGTACCGATCAGAGTGCGATGAGTGCTCGTTAATTTCATAATATAAAATGGTAATTTGAAAGAACTGAGATTTGCCAAAAAAGGAACCTCAAATTATTTCACAAAGAGAGCACCGATGTTTCCGCATCGAATATGACTGAAGTATTTTAATAGTCCTGCAGTTTAACTCATCTTAGTAGTTTGTGTTTAATGTGTGATAAAATTTTTTGACATAAGTCAAAATCCCATAGATTTCCGGTATTAGTAGTCAGTGTTTTGTGTCGAAGGCGATTTCAAGTTAATTTTAAGGGTGAAATGATTAGTGAAAATCTTTTTGAAATAATATCATCAGGAATATAGAAGAACTGATCACGAATGCTGACCTAAGAATTAAGAAATAGAAATTTTCGCAATTTATTTACTCCATATGGTTTTGAAGCTCATCCGCTAAGCAGATTTTTTGCATTTCAGATGCTTACACGGCGCATTAATTTTCAACAATTTTTTTGAAATTAGCAGTTTTCATAGTTTCATCAAATGAAGAGCTATCTGCAGTTACTTGTAATAACTTGCCGTTAAGAAGCGCTCTTTCCTTTCTTCTTACAGTTCTGTATAATTCATAAAAATACTATCAATTTTTACAACTTGACCCATGATACTTAATACACCCCCTCGACACTAGAAAATCAACTCTCGCGAAGGCTACTTTACGTCATTTAGTAATAACAGTATGTGCATAAAATTTAGTGAAATCATCATTGTTTCTTCAGGTGTGCACCTTAAGACTGAGCAGATGGCATCATGGCGTAGAATGTTATGCCGTTAGTATATCATCATGCTGTAGTTTCTTATTACACATCGAATGATGATGTACGGTAGCTGCAACGCGAGCTGATGCACCTGCGACTGCGAAGTACTTCGAACAATAATTTATACCGGGACAATGTCTTGATACTTGAAAATCAACTGCGCATGCGCAAGTTTTATCGGCTGTTCATGCAGGCTGGCCATTGCGAGTTTTCAGCTGTCAAATTGTTTCTGCCGGCGTTGATACGATTTTTCGAGGCTAGAATCTTAAATAATAGAGGTAGTGATTTGGAAAGGTTTGCGGAAGCATTTGTTATTGGGTCGGAAAGTTGATTCTTCAAAGAACGGTCGGAATTTAATGCTTATGCACATTGAATATTCGAACGTACACATTTTGCGTACGTTGGCCCGCCTGCATCGGAGACAAAACTATCGCTGCGGAAAGATTTCGCCGACCAATGCGATTGAATTATTTGGCGCACGCGCAGTTGATTTTCGAGTTTCAAGAGATTGTCCCGGTATAATGATCGTCCCGTAACAGAATCCATACGCCCTCTCGCTATAACAAACCTCCTCACCAATTATTGGCCAAAATTATCGCCCGGATCCCCGGTTTGTTCTCGTTTAGGCAGAGCGGGTGCTTTCGGTCGCGTTGATCGTGTATGCTATGGCTCTATGTGTACCTTGGGAATTACCTGCAATTATATTCATGTTAGATACGAATGTAAACACTTGCGGGGGTACACGTGAAATTACTAATTCTAAATTGATTGTATTCGATGTTATGCCGTGTGTTCAGGTTCGTTCTTGCTGAAATTTTTATATGCAAATTACTCTAAGTCACATTTGGCCAAATATGCTTTGCTGAAGACGGTAAATTCTGATATTTTATTTTCTTTACCTTTCCCACTGTCAGTTTGCTAAGTTTTTTTTTTTTTTTTTTTTTTAATCTGAATATTTGTAGTTAAAAAATTTCAACAGACAGTGTGTGTGTGTATGTGTGTGTCCGTGTGTGTAACAATATTGTATCATTTCAGTAATCTTGTTGTAGTAGATCATTGCACCGTTCTTGTAAATAACATTATTTCTATGCATATTATATATTTACCATGTCGCATTGCAGTGCAACACTTTTCTAATCGTAAATATATATTTACATGTATTAACAATTATAAATTAGTACGTAGGTATATTGAATAGTTATGTGATTCTCCTGGCAGATTAATATTAGGTTTAACATTGTAAATACATCTTGTCGAAGAGGCTAGCTATAATACATCGGCTTACATTTTTATAAAGTGAACCAACGAACAAACTTATTTACCAGAACTTGCCAGGAGTTTATCAAAAATTTTTGCAACCTGTCAGTTTATCTATAACTATACGTTACGTAGGCATAATACTACTATTTATCAGTTTATCCACTCAACTGGACATTTTTTCGGAACTTTACAGTGCTGTTTTACAGAAATTTTTCGATGGCACAATTTTTCTATTTTATACGGCGATTCGCTAGTCTTTTCGATTGCATCAGTATCTTTGAAAGTTAGACATTTTCTGATGTAAAATTATTCAGTTGAGTTCGATGATTGAATCATCACTTATAAAAGTGCGTACAAATTTTCGATATCGCACAAATGACTTGAACTTTTCACAATCTTCCAAGAAAATCTTATGATGTGTAGGAATGTCATTGCATTACTTACATGGAGATACTTATCATCCGACAGAATGTGTCTAAGTAATTACAAACTACAAAATCTTGTAATTGTAAGGTGGATTCTCGAGAAACCGATGTTTTAGGATCATCTCTCAAAATTCTAGTTAAAGTCTGACAATACGACGGTATCAAAGAGTTTAATTAAAACGGCATAGTGATAAAAAAATATCCCCTATCTGGTGTTACAAGCTCCGAAAATGTCGATTTGTAGCTTAATTAAACAAGAGAAAATTGTGTATTACCGACCGGCTTACAGCCATAAGTCAGTACCGACCAAAATGATGTAATTCTTGCTTTCGCTGTTACCGTTGGTCGATACTGACACATACGTTGCATAGGTATTTTATGCCGCTAAATTGGATCTTAATAAAATATGATCGTTGCGTGAAATCGAATGTGAACAACAACTGCTGATAGTTGTGAAAGAAAAAGTGTAAACAAACGATCTTATTTACTAAAATATGAGCATTAAATTTACTGTTCATCTTATTTTTATTACATAATTTATTTTCATAGTCTCCGGTATACTTTTTTCCTTTTTTATAATTTTTTTTCCAAATTCTTTTCTGCCTATGTACACAATACAGTTCACTTAGGATTAGTCATTCTATCTATTAAATGTACGTTGGCTTGCCAGTAATTAATTCCGGTCGATATTTGAAACAACATTGATGATAAGATGTATGTATAGGATAAGCTTCTGAAATAAATTTTTCACAACGTTACAACACTACATAGTTTCAAGTGCAAATGAGAATAATTAGCCAAAGGAGGGAAAAATTAAGATAGCATGTGTTACAGTAATCTTGTAAACCCTGAAGCATACCACGTATGAATTTTCTTTGGTCATTTAATCACATATGGAAACGAACATGAAAATAAAGAAGGCAGCACTAGGTGTTAATAAATGTTGCGAACATTATACATACATATACATAGTATGATAAGTTTTCGAGTAAAGAGGTATCAATTCTCAGAAAATTAATTTGTCATACTTACGTCTGGTCAAAGTACACTGCGCTATTATTTTTAAGCGTATTATAAATGTAAACATTATTGTCGAGTAAATTTTATGTCACATGATTGAAATTGTTTAAAAATTGCTTTTATATGAAAAAAATGTAGTAATAATAATACACACTATCCCTAACATACAGTATATATACACCATTAACCAGTGGTTATAGATAATAAAATTAATACACAACTATGGACAAAGAATAGTACTAACATGTAAACGAAACATATTTATAAATCAAAAGAAAAATTTGTAAACCGTTACGTAGGATAATAATATACACACACGTAAGTCCATACCTGAAATCTGTAGCACATCAGGATAATTGAAACAGTCGAGTATAAATAATTGTCGAATTCCAGCAAACGCACCCTGTAATCTGATCACAATCTTGTGGAAAGTACAGTGGTATATAACGCGTGTACCACTTGGCGTAATCGGTTCATGAACCACGAATAATATATCGATTTGTTCACACCATTCCTATGATGTATTATAAACAGTATTTACATGTTACGGTATATACGTTTAATTGAATAAATGGCGATTAAAAGTTTTTCTTCAGAATTTTATATCCTTCTCCAATAATATCTCACAATCTACAATATCTTATTACGCATATAGCTTGTTGTTAAATACAATACACCTACTAAACTAGTACACAGTGTATGTGATTGTATTTGTTGATAAAACGAAGTTAACGTAACCCTCCTTTCCAGTTACCTTGCAGTTTGTCAAAGCGCTGCAGCGCTGTCAGGAGAATGAAGCAATAAAAATTTTCATGTGCAGGGGGCGCAAGACGATCATCTAATCAATCAATGAGGAGGAAATTGTGCTTATACGACTGCATCACGTGTCTTTTTTAATGTCACATTTTATGGTCATGTTTCAAAATAGAAATAGATTTCGTAATTGTAAAATGCCAGGAAGATCAATTTACAGACAGAATTAATGTATTTGAACAGAACTTTGTTTTTAGCAAAACAATAATTTGTTAACCAAGAATTTGATAAATTCGTCTGTGACCAATTATTAAGATTTTTTTAAACGAAAGGAATAGAAATAGTTTCGCTTTATTTTCATTCTATCAATGCATGTTGTTACCTCTGCATCGACCCAATGTCAGGTTTCTGTTTCACGTAATGCAACAGTCGCAGTATTGCCGATGGTGTAACTCCAGGTATTCTACTGGCTGCGGCTATCTGAAACGGGAATTTCGACGAATTAATTTATGGGTAAGTCTAAGAGTAGTTACATTAGGCGAATATGGTGCGAGCTCGGTAAATGTCACCTACAGAGCCACTAATCTCTGTACTAACCAGTGTACAGAGCCCACTCTTGGTACAAGCAATAAAGAAAAATCAAGCCATAGCGAAAATCCAAGTATCGATTAAATCTAAGCAGCTATTTTATTTTCAAAACGCCGTTTGGCGTTTCTAGATATCAAGTTGTCTTTAAAATGATTGGTAATAGATCATAAATAGCAGGGAAGCAAAGTTAGTATTTGTTCTAGGCTCACAATGCAAATGGATTAACATCAATTGTTATTTTATAATTAATTTTTTAGTAGACAATGTAAAAAGAATATGGAACAAAAAAAGTTTATTTTTGGAAGTTTTTATCTTTTTTAAAAAGCGCGCCAAGCTACTATGACAAGAAGTGACATGTGCCGCATATCCACGAAATAAGGTACTTATGAACTCTTCATCAAAAAATCAATTGAAGATTAACGATTGAGAATAAAATGGCTGCTTAGATTTACCGATACTTGGGTTTTTACAGTCAATTGAATTTTTCGTATCGATTGCTCAAAAGGTCAATATGCTTTATAGGTAAAATCGTCATAGTTGAGAATATAAATTTGACTGTACTACATGTAGGTGCGACAGAATTAAGGTTTCGTGTAAGAATCAAGAAAGCTCACAGTTTGAGGTTGAGCTATCATCAGCTTCTCCCTCTCTTCATACGAGAAACTCAAGGCAGACCTGTATGAATAAAATAAAAGATAGATCAAAAACAACGGATAAAATTAATCATTACATTTTTCAAGACTTCGGAAATTATGATATGAACACAATATCTATGCTATGTACTAACACTGAATAGTCAATCGCTGGGGGAATAAGCATTTCCTCATGCTTCCTTACTTCGTTAACGTCACGCATTTGATCTTCCACTGCCATCGCATATATTGCTTGGATCTAAAACCAATTATAAGATTTTGCATAATGGTTGCAATCGTATACATGTAAGTCTTACAGGACTTTGTAATATTTATAATTTTTACGGATTTTCAGGCTAATATGTCTAATCATGTCTAATGACGTCCGTCAATGAAAAATATAACTGAAAATAAAATTACTAGTGGTTTAGTAAGTAAACTTGAACTGTATTAACAAATTTACAAGAGTGAAAAATTTATTTTCAACGATCAAATAAAAACTACGTGATGCATCAAATTTTGGTGAATTTATGACTTTGGTAAGTGATGAGTATGCTGACACATATACGAATTTTTTTACAATTGTTGATACCAAACTGGACATCGCAAAACTAGTTAAATATTTTTTGTACTATATTCTACATTAGTTGTAGTTTCAAAATTGATAAATTCCTTATTCAGACGCATTTTTGTTGCTAACGCGGCGTATCAGTCTGGTCGAGATTTAAAACGGTCAGCATCACACTAAAATATGGGTCAATCGAATTTTCCCTCTACACATGTATTCACGTAGTGTAGCAGAAGAGTGCGCAGCTCCAAAAATAGTAAAAATCGGTGAACGACTGTTGTATTTCAACTCTCTGTTTGCGTACATAAACCAAAGCCACCGATGGGCTGAGTGAGACACAAGATGCATGGATGCAACTTCAGTTTTTGTAAGTAATTAATGTGTCGAGATAGAATAATTGTTCACTGATTTTCACCATTTTTTGAAACGAGCGCTGTTCCGCTGGTCCAAATGAATACGAATATGTGAAGAAAATTCAATCGGATCCATATTTTGGATGTAAAGCCCTTCTGATTCCATCTGGACTGTTAAACTACCTTAAAATCCAAACATAAATCTCTGACAGTTATACCTTTAGTCTATTATGTAGTATTGGATCGTTATCCAGTCCAGCTAATTGATCGGGCAAACATTTCCGTAAATCATCAAGGGTAAGGCCATAGTTCGTTATGCTCAACATATTAAATGCCGTTCTGCATGAAAAAGTTTTGCTCATTTCAATTCCCAATTTCTTTTGCCACTGTTCAATTGACAGTTGAACAGACTTCAGCAGATCTTCAGCTTCTCTTAGCTTCCTTCGAATATTTTGCATCCTCGTTAACCTTTCCCTTGATACACATCCTGAGATATAACCTTTCTCAGTTAGCCTCTGATCTGCATTGTCTGGTCGTAAACTCAAACGGAATTCCGCTCTGCTGGTGAACATCCTATAAGGTTCTGATGTTCCTTGAGTGGTAAGATCGTCTATTAGAACCCCAATGTAGCCCTCAGTTCGGCTGATTATAAGCGGTGGTTTGTTCAGTACCTGTGAATGTTGTCGAGATCAACAAATTAGTAATCATTAAATACAAGATATTAATTGTTTATCAAATAATCCTTTTTCTTCTGCTACCTTGGCAGCTGCGTTTACTCCAGCAACTATTCCCTGAGCTGCAGCCTCTTCGTAACCAGTAGTTCCGTTTATTTGACCAGCTAGATAGAGTCCTTCAACTCTTTTAGTCTCCAACTTATAAGTCAACTCTCTTGGATCTATGTAATCATACTCAACACCGTATCCTGGTTGTGCTGTAGGAAAGTATTTATGTTCAATTAAGAATGACAAATTATACACCTTGGTTCTTGATGTATCATTTACATAATTATGACAGTTTATTTCAGGCAATTTTCTGCGTTTTAATCACTTCATATTGATTTTATAGGGATATCTAAATATATATTTGTGTAACTTCCTTGATATATCATGAAACTTATTCATGAAATAAATCTTACCTACTTCAGCATTTTCTAGACCAATCATACATCTGACAAGGTCGACTTGCTTGTCTGCCGGTAAAGTACAAGATAGACCGCTTGGATACATCAACGGTGAGTCAAGTCCCTCCGGCTCAAGCCAAATTTGGTGCTTCATAGATGCAAATTTAAGAATTTTGCTCTCAATGCTTGGACAATATCTAGGACCTGTTACTTCTTCAGTGACGTGTCTATTGCAATGTAGATTATCTCTAACTATTTTAGCCACTGCTTCCCCGGTAAATGTCAGATAACAAGGCAGCTGATCTTCCGGCTTTATCCACACAGTTTCATTCATGAATGAAAATGGCTCCGGCCGATTATCTGGAGGGTGGTATTGGCATTGTGTAAAGTCGATAGTAGACTTCACGATTCTTGGAGGGGTACCTGAGTAACAAGATAAACCTGTACTTGCATTTTTTGAGAAAATGAGAATGAAGATATCTAAATAATACATTGGCTAAATATATCTGACGCTTTATACATTCACGTTTTGAGATTTATCAGGTGGTACACTCTGACCTCTCAATAGTCTCAAGCAGGGATGAAAAGGGAAGTTTTTCCATGAATCGGTGTTCCCCCACTATGTACCACTGCACTGGTCAGTGAGGCTTTACCCTTATCTCTCAATAATTCTAATCGCTCTAATGCTTCGAAATACCAATGAAAAAAAGTTTTGACTGACGAAACTATTGAGAAGTAGGTATACGAAATTCGAGCTCACGGCTAGTTCGCTGAGTAGTAGGAGGAACAGTTTGCAAAGAAAACTGGAGAAGCGGAACTATTGAGAGAGGGGTACTATTCAGAGGTCGGACTGTAATTGTTTACATTTTTGCAGTTTTAGTGTTTGAACAAAGCAGGATTTTTCAGATGATTTATGATCTACTCAATGTTTTGAATGACTCGTAAGCCTAGGTCTAAGAAGTATGCAGACATATAGAACCTTACACACTATAATATACAGCAGTGAATTCAATAAGTTACAAATCCTTGAATCGGGAAATAATATTTAACAGATTTATGATCTCTTTAATATGACTGGCAAAGGACAACATTGGTGATACATAGCAGCTCAAAATTTGTGTCAAGTCGTTTTTAGTACTTGCTAGGTATAAGGAAAATGAGTTTGAACATTAGCTTACATACCAGTTTTTAACCTTCCCATTCTAAATCCAAGGTCTTCAAGTGTATTAGCCAAGCCAATGCTAGGCTCATCGTCTAATCGCCCAGCAGGTCTCTTTTCCAAACCAATGTTAATCTGGCCCTTTAAAAAAGTTCCCGTTGTGATGACAACAGACTTTCCAAACACCTTGGTTCCATCTTCTGTGAAAATAAAATTGATCATTCAACATGATGATTCAAATGGTAGTTCCACTGGAGGTATATTCAAAAGAACCACACTTACTGAGTATAACGCCACAGCACTTAGGTGAATCTCCTTGTAGTATGAGATCTTCAACTGGAGATTCAGATATGTGTAAATTTTTTGCAGAAAATAATTCAGCCTGCAGATGCTTTTTGTATAATACTCTATCTATTTGGGCCCTAAGACCCCACACTGCTGGTCCTTTCCTTCGATTCAGTATTTTGTAATGTATTCCTGATTTATCACAAATTCGACAGCAAACTCCATCTAACGCATCAATTTCTCGCATCAGATGACCCTTTCCAATTCCGCCAAATGATGGATTACAAGACATTTCGCCTGTACTAAGAAAACACTAATTAGAATCATGAGGTTGAAGTTTGTAACGCTATTTGTAATAATGTTGATTTTAAAAAAAATCGTAACTTCACAACTTTAAGACTGGCTGAAATTAAGTATACCATCATAAAGCAAAATATAACTTGTATTTCAAAAGTTAACACTTTCAAAGTCATGGTAAAATTTAAAATTAATGATTTTGTGTTAAATTATATCAATTTGTTGAACTGAGATTTATCAAATATGTTATGTTGTCTAAATTTGAATTAGATTATTTTTGGGATTCTTGTAGTTTGGTAACGGGTTCTTGACTTTTATGCCAACATACCGACAGTGCTCTTCTTGTGAGTAACGAGCAAAGTCTTGGCCCCCATTCTAGCTGCCGCAGCACATGCCTCTGTCCCAGCATGCCCACCTCCAACGACGATGACGTCAAACTTTTCATAGTTACTATCACTAACTACTGTTCCAATACACCGCTGATAGAGTTGTATATGTTTAAGTTTGAATACACAGTTTCTTAGTTGAGAGATAGCCATTGTTCACAATTTCTCTTAGCATAAATTTAATTTTTGATCAAAATTAAAGACAGTATGTGAATCAAGCTATGATAGCACTACAAACAGGAGAGAAATCTTTTTTTTAATTATCTGGAAGTGATCACTGAGTTATATATTAGTTTTAACAAAGGTCGAGGATTTATATTAGAGACAACTCACACAAGCAAATCTATAGTATTTCAGCAAAAATGATCAACATATTTGAGCTGTCTGTAAAGGGTGACAAACTTCAGAGCATCCTGAATTTTAGGAATAACAAAGCGTTCACAAAATTCTTCCTTACTAGCAAATAACGCACCACTATACTTCAATTGAGTTAAAAATTCAAGAACAAAATTGAAGCAGTTGAAAGAATCTTGGTTATAATCTTGGCAAGACCATTTTTCGTCAGTTGATATTTTTTGTATTGTTGTGTCCCAATGATCCGTCCAGGAATCAGGTACAATGTCAAACGCCAAACAGTTTAGCCAGTTAGAAAAGTCGTTCTTTATCACTCCAGGTTTATCATACTCGAATATATTCCCTTTAGAATCTACCACACCAATATGCAAATCATCAGTGATCGTGTAATCGTTCAAGAAATCGCCTAGTGATGGTCTTAGTACAACCGTCACTGGATATTCCCTGGCGTTGGCAAAGGGATTCGGTAGACGGAACGGTTCCAATAAGTATTCAAATATAGTAGCATTACATACGGGACAGATTGCTGGTACTTGTTTACAAAATATAGCAGTTGAAGAACAATGTTTGAAACAGATAACACAAGGGTCGTGATTCATCGGTACAATTTAAAAGTAAGTCATCTACAACTATTTTATGCGATTTTAAAAAGCAATGATAATACAACTTTCAATAGGTTTGATCGTGCAAAGTTAATTAGGGTACATAAGGTTAAGTTTGGTGATATTGTGGTCGCTTTGAGGTTATAACCCTCGGATATTATCGCAACACACTCCTTACACTTGTAATAAGCCGCGCATTTTTTACGCAGATATTCTGAACTATCAATAATTCATTTCGTTGTCCTTGCGCACGTTTTCATCAGATTTTTTAATATTAATTCATAAGTTAGATCTACGTGCACTTGACCGTTCTTCGTTCTCTGGTTCAGGCCAGCCCCCTGACACACGCTTCTAAAAGTGGTTCGCAAAACGTCCCTCGATTCTGCCGCCAATTTCCACCACTAATGGCGCTAGTAGTTACCTGACGAGCTTGCGCGCCTTCAGCGAGGGCAGCGAGCGTGTCAGAAATCTACTAGCGCCACGTAGAGGAACTAAAAAACGGGGACAAGACGCGTACAATTTTTTAGTAGACGAGCAGTGGTGAGTGTCAGGGGGCTGGTTCAGGCCTTACGATTAGCGAGACTAGTATGGCCGTGTTCAAAAATTGACTGACAGTACTGTCAGCAATCTTTTATCTCTTTTGCGCTGCCGAGTTCATGGACAGCTCTGTCTCTGTCCTAGGGAATTTTTAGTACTGGCAGTCAATTTACGAACACGGCCTATGTAACACCAGTATGACTTATTGTTAGAGCATATACTGTACCTTATAGTCCTTATATGCCTAAGCAGTATGTACACTTGGGGACAATGAATCTGTGACAGCTAATTTTTACACTAGAGAGTTATGTTGGCAACACTGAGAAATCTACAGCGCTACAGTCGGCCGAGCACGAAACAAACTCAATCTCAATAAACATGACATAACCCATCACCGTCGAATGTAACTTTAAAATACCGCGGGGATAATGACTTGTTAGATTGACACGTATCATTAGATTGACACAATCGCGTTTAAAGTTTCAATACGATAATACTATTAGTTTTAGTGCCTTACCGATCAATCAGCGATTCCAGGCGCATATGATAAACCTTCAGCTTCCTCAGAGAGCTGATTATCTTCGAGTTGTTGTTTTCGAGCTGTGCGAGCTACTTTTTTATCAAAAAGACTCCTTCGGTTCTGCCTCGCTATCCGCGCCTCATCGGTGTTTTCAGCAAAGACTTTGGAATAATTAATCTAACAATTTATATCTAATGCATTTATCATTTTCAAAATGGCACTGTAGCCTTCATTAAATACCCCAACAGAAATGTAGGCTGAGATTTCAACGATTTTTAGACAAGAATGCAGGTGCAGGTCCTACAACTTCGTTAGTATTTCATATTCGGATTGTTCGACTTTCTAGTATACTCTCAATATATTATACTTTCGAAATGTGCGAAAACAAATCGATTTTTTGAACATTGTAAAGGGTTTTCTCCCGTTAACTTCAGCACCTACGACCAGTCTACTAAATTCAATTCTATTATTCAATTGACTATAGTCTAAACAATCGTCAACGTACAGCACCTCAATTCAAGTAACCAACGTCACGTTGCATTCTAAATATTTATTTCACCTATTCCTGCCTCACTTCGCCTAGTTACACAATTACGCCTAATCCCAGTTCTAACAAAGCATTCAAGCAACCAAATGTATAACTTCTCCACCTCGTTATCACTCATTCCATCATTCCCGGATCGCGGACTGCGACGAGACCGCACCCAAATTCACCAAAATAACATCTTAGGTGAGCATAGAGGTGGTTTGAAAATCGTCGAACCAGCCCCCCTCTATCCCATAATATATTCTTCATTTTTTAATTATAAAAATTGAATTAGGAATTATATGAGGTTTTCTCAATTAACAAATACTTTGGTACGGTTGTTACATCCTCCAGACCTTAGATTCTTTTCCCACACTCTTACAGCTACCTTATATCCTGATCCACTTCTTATCATCACCTCGCTGCCTCGGTTTCCATACCGCATCAGCAGAATGCTCCTTCTACTAGTAAACTGTAACTAGCCAGTCCCTTGCATGCTTCTTCTCATGTGCTAACTCTTAAGTCATATTCCATTCGGCCAACATCCAAACTCATCTCTGTTGCCTTTTCCCTTCCCCAAATCTTCTCACTGTACTCTCCGTACCTGTGACAATAAATCAATTACATACTATACTTAAACATTCAACTCCTCGATACAAGTTCCTCTCATTTCCTCTGATCCTTCCTACGTGACCGTAGTCAACGGGTTACGAATCCAAAATAAGCGGTAATAACATCACGGCTGAGTGTGATGCGATCATCGATATAGCCGCTCGTCGTGATCTCAATTATCCACCCCGTAACATGGTAAACAAAGCATTGAAATTCCAGCGCGGATGTTACGTTTTATCTGTACGTATACGTAAATATTAGTATAGGGGAGACCGGGGCACGACGGACCCCCCAAAATATTGACGAAAGAGAACTTTTATTTTTTTTATACTGAGATATTATTAGAGGTTTGTTTAATATGTGTTGAATGTATGCAACATTCATTTAAGATGAATAACATTTTTCTAAAGATTTTTAAAAAATTATATTTTAGATAAAGGCCATTTGCTCCGGAAGATAATTATTTTTGTCATATATATATATTGATAGATAATGAAAGATGTATTCAATGTAGGTAAAATTAAAGAGTGCAAAGTTATTAAAAAAAAAAATATGTCACATTTTTAGAAGGCATCCGTCGTGCCCAGGAAAAGTTCTTTTTCCTTAATTATGGCAAAATACTGACGAATTTGTTCGAGATATATCAAAAGAATTTGTACCGGGGCTCAGAAGCCACAAAAAATAGGGGGTATCACTAACGTCAATTGAGTTTTGTTTTTAGAGGTGACAGTTTTCTTTACATTTGATTGTTGCAAAATTACTTGCATTCCCTGGCGTGCAAGTTCCAACGTTAAAGTTTTCACAATTACTTGTCAGTGAAATAATTTAAGGTGTTTGATGTGATTCTTAATGCATGTATATGATTATGAAAATATTTTTACAAAATACGTCAAAAATGACATGATGGCTGATCAATAAGTGATTTGAAGCGTCTTTTAAAGATGCATTTATTCATCTTGTAGTTTATACATTTTCTAAAACTGCCCGCGAACTACTTCTATACTCTAAATGTTTTCTTCCGTCCTAAATTATTTATTTTTCGTTTACACATAAGCTATTTTCGCGAAAAAGTTACGTTGTATTTGGCAATAAGGATTGTTTTTAATATTTTTGGTAGATATATTTTTTGATGAGCTACTGGTATTGCAATCAAGGTGTACCGGAACAATATTGTGTGTCATGTAAACTATACTTTGGTTCATTTTTGTACCTATACCAGCGGCTATAATGCCTATAATAAGAGATATTTGTAAAGTATACGAGAATATACTATACGAGAAGACAGATGAACAGGTGGGTGTATTTTAGAACCTACGCCGTGTTTAGCACTTTTATCTCGACAACGAAGCTTTCATTCGATTGTGGTTTGTTTTGTCAAAAAGTATATGGATCGAGGTTGAATCGCGTATTTTCTGCATCAGTCAATCAATACACTGAGAAGAAAAAGTCGTTGAATGAAAACAAAAAAAAAAAACTGTTTCGATTAAGTAATAAATGCGGAGTACACGGGCGGCAAAACAAATATTTGACTGTCAGAACAATTTATAAGCTACACGAACTAACGTAAAAATACTTCTGTTGACTAATTTATAATTTAACACAAATACGAGGATGTACAGTCAACGAAATATCAATTCGAACAATCTGTACTATATAGTTAAAATGAAAATCATTTTGTTAATCACAATATCGTACTTTTTGATTCAACGAATGTTTGATCAATACAAGATCATACTCATCTGGTGTAAAAGAATCTTAGTTAACGGAATTGCACATTTAGATTAGTTGGAAAAATCACAGCTAGGTACAAGCAACTATAAACATTCAGTTCAGTGTAGCGGTTCAATCATGGAACAGTTCTGATCAAAAATAAAATTGAAATTTTTAGGCTAATTAAGGCAATTGGTAGAATCTTCAGTAACGCAATTAACTACAATTATTCGCAAGTCGGATAAAACGTATTTCAGTTTCTGATACGACGCCGCCGTTTGATTTTGCTCGAGATTCGAACTGCCAAACTATAGAACAGACTTCGGTTTGACTTTTGCTCACAATCAGTTAGATGACGAGATATATTTGTCTCGGTGATACGAAACTATTGCCAGGTGACGAGAAGAGATTTTGTACAGAAGTGTAAAAATTTCAACAGTATTTTAACAATTTCAAAGCAGTGAAACAGCCAATGAAATACTTCAATTAACGAATGAAATGCTCGCAATCAACAAAATATTTATTCGACGTGAATGTTCCGTTCATGTTATTGGTCCAACACACTGAAACCTTCCTATTTCATTACCGTTGTTTTTCCGGCTGTTTTACGCGTTGGAGTTTTGTGGGTTTTTTTGACCAACAAAATGTTCAAAAGTAGGTAAATTTATTAGCCTATTCGTGATTGTAGATTAATGTCGATAAATTCATTGAACTATTTGTGTGTAAACAATTTTGTTGCTGTTTCGACTGATACATACATTTGAATAATCAAAAGTATTTGCAGTTAGTCGAATTATATTCGCTGACTTGGATCAACGAAACAAGTGGTACCTACAAGATATAGATTTGTTTGGTCCAAGCAGCTTGATTTGTTTCTTTCATCCGTCAAAATTTCCTGACGAAGGGCACATTAGTTTATTCAACCATACGTATTAAACACTGTATAAATTTCAACGGAACGAATAAAAATCACTTGGTTTAACGAAATCAATTTGTTTACTAAATCACATGTAGGGGTCAATACAAGGGGATCAAATTTGATTTGGCGGAATAATGAATTCTTTGACGACAAAAAAATATTTAATTAAAGCGATTGCTCGCATTTTTTATCCGGATCATTGAGTTGACACGAACGAATTATTGTTCGGACGTACCAAATTTTCAATCAAATCGACCGCATAGTTCAAGTAACTCGTTTGGTTCATCTGACCAGACAGAACTTATTATGTTAACTACCGTAAATTCATTTTCACAAAATAACGATTGAAGCAACTAAAACTAAATTTCATCCAACTAAATCGATTCGGGTGATTTTCTATGTTGCATAAATTAATATTTTCCTTTGATTTATAGAGAGTGGAAAATTTTACAATTAAACAATATACCAACACGTTTCGCAAAACATTTATACTTCTTTGTTGCAAATATAGCTTATATTATACAACAGTTTATTTACTTATATACAATACAACAATATACAATTCTTATGATCCTGATTTGTGTAGACGTAAGGTTTGTTAGATATCCTTATTCTATACTCGTATAAAAGTTTCTAAATGCGTACTTTGTTTACATGGTACACTTCTAACTATACACATATCATTGTATACGTATAAGTTATACATATGTTTGTGTGTGTGTGTGTATATATATATATATAGAATATATATATAAATAATGTATATAAATAGGTTGATTAGCCTAGCACAAATTTGCTGAATATTAAATAATTATATATATATATTGTACGTATATACGTATGTAGTGTTTCAAAATATTTTAATACAAATTTCTTTATCCGTTACCATGTCGTGTGCAACGCGCGAAAATAGTCGATAATGCCAGTCACATAAGTCATGTATAATATCACGCTTGTCATGTAAAACTTTATATACAATAGTCAAAACATTAAGAAATACAACACTCAACTTCGTTGAAACCGGGCCACATCGGCTCCATAGGAATGTAGAACCTAATAATTTTTGATCACACATTACCACACAAAGTAATACCCATGCGATCATGATACACGTCACGAAAATGATGATAAACTTTATTGTTGATCAGTTGTGTCGATTAATAACAATTTCAAGTTGAATCATATGAGTTACTATTAGAAATCATGTGGAAAATGACTACCTTTCGGATACCAGCCAATAGAGATAATCGACAATAATGAGGAAATTTTTTTTTCTTCTTGTACAGTCAAGATTTTCGAATTATAATGGAATTTCGGTAATCTGTAAAGAATTTTTCTCGAAAGCTTATTAGTATTGAGCTTTTATACCTGATTTGCAAAAAAGCTTTCAATGTAACAAATTCATTTAGCAACTGGATCGTTGAATAAATTTGCAAGTAAAAAATATGGCATACAAATGTTCGAATAATGTCCAATAGAAGGCTGGTATTTTCAAACACCCTGTGACAGTGATGAAAAAACACGCCCTGTAATAGAAATAGTAAAAGAATAAATAAAACATTGATTAAAAAAATAGAAGCACTGGTTTGCACTGTAAAATTCGCACAGTTTGATGATGGGATTTTGAAGAAAAATCAATTTATTCTTGATTATATTCGAAATACTATATTATGGCAAAATTTAAAAGTGAAGTTTTGGAAAACGAAACGAAAAAAGGTTGAATGCAAATGAATAAATTAATTAGTATAATCGGGATTATCAACAACAAATTACGATCATAGCAATTTGAACACAAACTGGTTAGTTTCATTTGGTTTTTATGGCATGGACCTAATATTTGGTTTCATTGTTCCTTAGCTTGCTTCTTAGTCATTGAAATCTCTAATCTTACCTAAAAATAAATTACCTACTTCTTCACGAAAATCAGCTATTTGATCAGCACTTTTTTTTACGTATACCATAGTAGTAGTAATAATAATAATAATAATAATATCAATAATAATAATAATATTAATAATAATAACAGTGACCTAAAGGGAATTCTTTTAAACATCTGTACAATATACAAAACTCTAAGTTACAATTGTAATTTAATATTTCCTATATAAATATACTTATGTGAATGCGTTGCGACTGAAATTATTTGATAACGATAAATATTACTATATACACGCTATGTTGTATGTAGCTTAGACTTTTTACAAAGACCATTGATCAATATGTGTATCAAAATGGGATGGAAGAATATCTTATAATACGTGTATATGTTTATATAAATTTTTCATTTTGGTTATTATATCAGTATCAGCTGTATCAGGCAGTTTCTCGTTTAGCACTAGGAGATGATAGCGATAGATGATGCGACATGTATACGCAATTGTTCTTGTTTTTCCTATGATAGTAAAAGATAAATATAATAGTTGACAAAAGTAGCGTCTGGGACCTTTAAAACTTGTTATTTTGCAGCACAGATTTTGAAAATATTGCAGAAAGGCCCGGTGTGTACTATCCCATAAAAAATATTCGTTATTTAACAAAGAGTGTTGTAAAAATAACTCAACAAAGCCAAACTTAACGCATGCGTAAGAAGCTACTATCATATTTCCACATAATGTAAATGTAAAATACAAATCAAAGTGCCACTTCAAAGTTGAGAATTTCGAAAAATTTTATAAAAATACAAAATTGTAAAGAGTGTTACAAAGTTTTGTTGATTTCTGAAATAGAACGTGAAATTGCAAAATCAACTGTTTCCCGGAGAACGGAAATATCACAACTAAATAGTATCTATGTTGTAGTCAATTAATTTGATTAATATTAGTGTAGAGTTTATGAAAATTTTACCAATTCGTTACAATGCTCAACTAATAAACTCCAAACTTTCATATAGTGCCTTATCTTTTCCACATTTTGTTTACCTATTTTGATAGCCACCAGTCGTCAAAGGTTTCAGATCTGGTTCGAACTAATCACAGTGAGATTTCAAAACTCCAAAGAAGCTTACTGTAGCATAAGCGACTGCAAGTTTCGAATCAGTATTGTGTCTTTGACAGCGTTAAAAACAACTTTTATATTTTCAGTGTCTACAGCTGTGGTGAAATGATGGAATAACGATGCTTTATGTTCTCTCCTGACCGATATGAACATATTCAAGATGAATTTCTGTACATCCTTCATGGAATGTGAATCTCCAATAAATTCCGGGAAGTACCAACGCACGTCCGTGTCGGTTGATCGCACTTTTTTTGCAAGTAAATCCGTTTTGTTCAAAAACAAAATTATTGATATTTTTTCAAATAGGATATTGTTCACAATCGTATCAAAAATATTCTTTGATTCTTCCAATCTGTTTGTTCGCCTGGAAAGAATTGTTTTATACGTTCCATCAGTTTATTTCTATTTGTGTAACTAAATTTAAAAAAATCTTTTACACACCGAGTCAAACAACCAATAATTAATATTTGTAATCCTGTAAGACTGCACTGAATTCTAATGACTGTCGCATTTTTGAAATCTCTGTAAAATTCTAATTCAGAATCGTCGAACTTCTGTATCAATCCTGGCTTAACGTGTAAAACAGATAGTTATGATCATGATTGGCTCTTTCTGTTGAAAACTTACCTATCTTCCAGTAATACTTGGTCAAACTCAGAGGAAGATACAAGGAATAGGATTGATGTGACACAATCGAAACACTGGAACCATTTTTGTCGCTGTGATCGCTGTCCACCGACATCAACGAACAGGAACGCTTTATTCTTTATTGTTATAACACACTCAGAAATACCCTTTGTAGCTTTTCGACAGTGCAGAATATCTTGTTGTGTCGGTATATAATCCTGTAAATAAAAATAAGCAGGTAAATAAAATAAAAATACGGAAAACATATCAATATTTCAGTTTACGAAGCCCAATCGCCACAAGATTTCTTTGTAAATACCGAACGAGAAATCTGGTCTACGAATAATATTTCACCTTGAAACTTGAGAGTACCTTAATTAAATTTATTATGATGCATGCTTACCACACGAGCAATCCTTTCCAAGTCGTCAAGAAAATATTGCACAGAGTCACTCTGGAAGCATTTAAGAAGAATTGATACATTAATAATATTACTACTATACAGTGCGCATATTTCAGTGATGCTTCATACAGTAATCAAATTCAATTTGAAATTTGTAATTTCTGTAGAAGTATATGATAACAGAAGATGATTGTTTGTTTACAATGGGCATAACTTTACACTTGCGGTTAAAATTTAGCATATAAAGAAAATCATCTTTAATTGTAGAACAAAGTTTTACCAGCTGGAATTCTCGTCTTCGATCGAAGGCTTGCTTAATTGAAGCATCATTCCAGAGACTTTGCAGGGATGGAACGTAGTGTAGAAATAATCTAGTGTCTAAGATTGTAGTATTTTCAAACTTAAGCAACTGATAACCAATATCATAATTCTTAGGATTTTCCCAAGGAATGTTAAGCTTGTCACGAGCATCAACGAGCACTTTCATTCCTTTGATGATATTCTGATAGATAACATGTTGATATTCCTTGATAAGTTCCGGCTCGAACTTAACTCCATGAATTATTCTCATTTGCTTAAGAAACGTAGATTTTCCACTTTCCCCAGCCCCAAGTAGCAGTAATTTTACTTCACGTCTTTTCTCCTGACGTTCTTTTTCCAACTCTTGATCTATTTCCTGACTCTTGAATCGCTGCTCTATTTCCTCCTGGCTGAACTTGAATCGCAAGCAACAGGTACATAGCCATGTTAACATCGCTGCCATTTTGGGGTCAATCAATTTTCATACACTCCTCAACGCATCTGCGACCTATTTGGAAAGATCACAAGTATGTAAATAAAAGAAATCAATTTAGTGATCAGAAGATCGGTACTTTCTCTCTTCAATATTAAGTAAAGAAACAATGGTTTATCAAACTTGAAACAGTTTAAAATAAGTTACTTTTTAGCTTCCGTAAGGCATGAATGTGTACATGAATTTTTATCATCTTTATCCATTTCCTCAATTTTTACTTCACACATCAGGTGAAGAGTTATTGTAGTAATAGTTTTACACATGTTACCAAAACTACGATCTACTCTTACTGACAAAGGCAATAGATTAGGTAAAAGGAAAAGAAGAAAGCCGTATACAGTCCAAAAAAATGTTGTTACCAGTAGGATGGGATTAATAATAACTAATTATTGTGCGAAAGTTGACCAAATCTTGGGATACGATTCATGTAGGTCGAATATAGAAGGTATGTTTAACTAGACAGAAACAAAAGAATGCAGTTTCAATTTTTCAAATGGCAGATCGGCTGGTGAAGTTTGTCAGTTATGGTACATTGAAACTCATATGAGTTCGTTGTTTTGCAATTATATAAATAATTGTCAGTTTAAATAGTTAAAGAATGATTAGATTTCATTGAGAATAAAATACCGTCACACGTCACACTCCATTATCATCCGGTGTCTAGCAGCTCTGCATTTACAGGATCGCTTCGTGAACATAATACGGCTTAACGAAGCGTCATGACTATATAATTTTTGTCAACTTTATTTAATGATAAATGAATTACTTTTGGAATAGGAAAATGTCGCCCTACCATAGCATCGCTGCCTGGCACAAGCACTACATTACATCAAAAATACCTATGGCACTAGTCCACAATCGGACGCAGTCTGTAGGACCTGTCACAGCTTTTATAATACCTTCATACATCAACGCCGCGGTACCTTAGCGCTAGTGGGTAGAGTCATTGAGTAACTGTTCTTATAGAACTGTAACAGCAACAAATAAATCCACGGATCCATGGATAAGCTCACAGGATAAACTTGCCGACGCTCCTTATAGGATTTTTTCGATTATGGTGTTTAGGACAGCTAGCAGACAGTTATCATGATGCTTTATTGCCGTACAACGATCATGGTTAGCCATAAGATTGCTCGTAAAGCACGATGTTGCAAAAAGCACAACTAAAGATGTGTAAATATTGCTAACCTTATGGACTTTGCTCCCCAGGTAAAGGCACGGTAAGCGGAACTGCATGACGGGGGATGGAGGGGATCGCTATATTCTTGGTGTGCCGACTGAGCCGATTTAACATTGGAATCCCATAAAATGCGTCGATAAGTGCAGAACAATAGAATTACCCTGGATCCACCCAGCCTACTGGACGCCTTTATGAGGCATTGTATGCCAAGTCAACCTACTAATAAAGTTGAAATATTTGATTTGGCTCAAACGTACCTTGTTGTATTTAGTGAAAAAAAGTTCCTGGATTTTTTCAATTTTTTGAAAAATACATCAATTTGAACTTTTTTTTCATATTGTGTGTTGCTGAACGTACTTTTATGAAGATGCGACGCAGAAAATCATCAAAAGCATTCTTACTGGAGTTTCTTTACTTTAAGATTACAATCATTTTTAAAGTTGATTGTGTCAATGAATTGTTTGTCTTTAATTTTCGAAAATATTACTGATTACTCCACAAAATTTGAGGCCTGGTGGCATCATGAGAAAACGATACTTCGTTTTTTAATTTTTAAAATTGATGAGTTCCATTTTTCATTTAAACTTCCAATATTACTTTCAATGCATTAAACAATGTCTTATTAAATATATTATTAGTAAAAAACTGCAAACCAAGGCAATCAGAAGTATCATAAAGTGAAGTTCTCAACAATTAAAGATTATGATAAAGTTGCCAATAATCTTAATATTTACTATTCAAAGGCTGAAACAATAACAGGAACTCAAAAATTTCATTGTGTGAATTCGAACAAAGATGGATCTTTTACATTGAGAGTAATTCCAAGCTCAAGTGAAAGTCATTTATGAAGCATATTCGAACGATGACACAAAAGGAAAAAGGATAATAAATAAAAAGCTCGTTCAAAATACTTATTTGACGTTTTCACAATTTTGGATTAATTCGATTTGCAATTTTTTACTACTGCGTGTTCAATGAGACATTGTTTAAGACATTCAAAAGTAATACTTAAAATTTGAAATAAAAAGAATAGGTTTCATCAATGCTTGAAATCAAAAGAAATAAAAGGAATCATCTCCCTACGTGAAGACCAGGCTTAAAATATGTTCCATAAGAGGTAGTATTTTTGAAAATATTTTTAAAAAAATCAATCCATTCAAGTTTAAATTAAATAAATTCAATTTTCATATTAAAAAACTTGAGTAAACAGGCTTTCATTATTTTATCATTGAAATTCCAAAAGGTACGTTCAGAAACATTCAATTTAAGAAAAAATCGAACATCCTTTTTCACAGAATTCAAAAAGTTAGCCAAGTTTCAGCCAAATCAAAAATATCAACTGAAACGGAAGGCTCTCATTTTAAAGTTGGTTTTGTCATTCATAATCTAGCCACCAAAAATGTGTTCAAGTGTGTTTAAAAAACGACCGTCCATAACCTCGGCCGCTTTCCTTTTACACCAACTTTCTAACACAACCTACGTCCGTGGACATAATTCGACACAAAGAGATTTCATTGGTCAAATCTAACGGAATGTACGAATAAAATCATTTAGTCTCGTGCTGTGTCAGAAAACCACGAAGTAATACTAAGGTGACCGAACTCAGCCAAGGCTGAGTTCAAAAGTTGGCTCATTATACTGCATGAAAAAGACCAAGTCCGCAGAACGGAATAGCTACATGCTCGCGCATGCGCTGTCTGCAGTATAGCCGTGTCCTCTTCCTTCTCACTGAGAGTGCGAGTGAGAGAGCTGCATGCAGGTACGTAAACATCATAGACTGCGTTAGCGAGGTCATGGCCACGTTATTCTCCTATGCCGTGTCCACTCCTTTACTGGGTGCTTTCCATTTACTGACTCAAGTCGACTTGTGTCGCTATTTCTGGTGTATTTCTTTGCCCAGATTGGCCGGTTACACCAGAAATAGCGACACAAGTCGATTTGAGTCAGCAAATGGAAAGCACCCAGTCTAGTCTCCCTGCTTCAAACTTTCGTGAATACCGTCTAGTAGATCGCCACCATTATTGTTTACCTCATCCTCACCGACGCATAAAGTCCCTGGCGGATATCCGCCGTACTAAGACATAATAATCACAGAGCTCAACACAGGGAGTATAGAGAAGTAGGACCACCTCTTATTTTTACACCGTGGTCAACGGCCACGGTGTTTGATGAGCACTATTTGCATTGCCAGCAGCCCGCCGCATTCCTTTTTATTTTCTACTTGGGCTCTGAGCGCGCGGCCGGTGGTGCAAACAGTGCTCCATGGAGACTAGAGTACAGGAGTCCAATCTCTGTATTGAAGATGCGTCCACGAAATCATGAGAAATGAGGGTTCCGCTACAGCGGCGCTGTCGTCACTCTGGACCGATGATGCCGCACATATTTACGTTTATTATAATTATTGTAATTTTGATCACTGTACTACTATATTTCTAGGATCAGAACGTCCGGAGCGACGCTGGTGATAAAACCGTGCACTATTAAATCTCGGGGTTTCGTGGACCTGACTCTAGTCTCCATGCAGTGCTCATCCAACATTGTGGGCCATAAAATTCCTAGATATCAAACGTGTCAGAATCTATCTAACGACTCGATAAGACCGAACGATACTGCAAATCGCATGCGATAAATTTCGATAATTTGAATTATCTTCTATTGTACAATGTATTTACTATTTCGTGAAGATCAAAAAACGTACCATTCAATAATTATGTATTTCTCCAGAAAAAATTTATCATGGACCCGGAAATACACACAGATTACACAATAATGAAGTAGATATATAGATATTGCCCGAGGTATTGCACTAGTTCTTGAATTAATTCCAGCAATGTTTATTCTTACTTTCAGACGATTTTCAATAAGTAAGGTTTTTTGTTCTTCGGTTATGTGTCTGCATTTTTTCTTTACAATAGCTAACATTTTCCAAACATTAATTTATTAAAACTTGATTTTTTTAAATGCTTTCTGGATGATGCTTATGATGCTTACGATGCTTGGGACACTTCACGTTTCTTCTCGATGCAATATTTGGAAGAACCGAAGAACACTCGTCGATATGATTCTTTCTGAATTTCTCTTGTAAACTCAGCAATGCTTGTCTTGCTTGCTGTTGCAAAACTCGGAAATTATCGCATGTAACAAGACGTATGCGACTGCGTGGTATTGGAGATTACCTAATTCGAGTCGTCTGCGATTTGGTCTGCGCGATAATTATCGCATGTGAGAATTATCACGAGTTCAAGAATAGGTCCCCAGGGTTTCTCAAGACTTAGAACGGACTCGGAAATTCGCTAGATTTCGTCTGCATTCCGTTCCGTCATTCTACATTCCAACGATTCCACCCTACATGGGACAGCACCATAATACGTGATGACTATCTCGTATAAAAACATTGGCCATCAGATCAAAACTGGTGTGTTTGAATGCTCCAAGCCCGGCGTAAATCTGATTTTATTTTTATTAGTTTTGTTTAGATGAAATATTGATTCCACGAGAATCAACCTACGGAGTCAATCACAGTGGCCGTCATTGTTTGTTAATCGACAGCAGAGTTGACTGGTGGTCAGCATAGAAACTTCCTCCACCAGGAGCGTACACATATGCCAAATCATTATGGTGCCCGTGGGGTCCCAAATTTCTGAAACTTTGTTTTCACGAGAACATGTGCAGAACATCAGTACTTTAGTAGAAAATACCGATCTTGTTTTGTGCTTTTACTTCTGTGGTATATTCCGGAACAGAAAACTACTTCATATCTACCAGCAGGATTAGTATAAAAGAATGAGTCAACACAAACTTGTTGATCATTCATAGTAACATTTACTCACATAGAGATATGTTACCATTCGACATAAAAACGCAGTCTTACGATGGTCTGTAAAAAGAATAGGATTAGCTAATAGATCGATTAATATTTGGAAGTAGAACAGAAATAGGGTAATTGTCAATTTTTTTATTCCACTACATTTCTTATAGATATCACCGTCTTTTTCATGACATGATTAGAAATAAATTTTACGATCGTTGCCCTATCATAGTTACCATATTGTTTCGAATGTAAGTCGAGGTTTTATGTCGCTGAGATCACCCGCCATAATCGTCCTTGACATATATACGCATTTTAAATTTTTTTACAGGAATCTATATTACCGATTGGCTAAGTTACCTTATCGACCGTTTGATCGTAAAATTCGACCAATAAAATTTTACGCTGCGGCCGCGTGTGTTATTTGCGAGATATCGAAGATTTGAACTTCAATTTTTTCGGCTTGGCATCGGTTAGGTGAAAACAATTATTGCAAATTAGAAGACGTAAAAATCATTGAATAATTAGAAATGGATATCGTAAGTGCAGATACAGTGGAATTTACGGATGCGCAAATATCAAGTTAATAAAGGGATTCGAAAGTCTTTTGACGCCAATTTTCAATTGATGGTAGTCCGGGAAGCGGAAAATACTAATAATTGTATGGCCGCGGAAAAATTCAGGATCTTAGAAAAAAATGTACGTAATTGGCGAAAAATGAAACCGAAGCTAAAGAATGCTTGTTCCACACGCCAAAGCTTTCAAAGGACTAAAAAGTAGGGATATTTCCCGAAGTAGATGAAGAGGCATGACCTCTCAGTTGCAAGTCCTGGACATAGTGGTGAACAAGTCGTTCAAAGACAACTTGAGGAGTTGTTATACCAATTGGATGCTGAAGTGGAAAAATAAAGAAACCATTCGTTCCTCTTTTGTTACAATGGATCAAAACCACCTGGCAATCCATTAAAAGTCAAACGAACGTCGCAGGCTTCAAAAAATGTTGCATAAGCAACGAAATAGATGGAATGGAAGATGACGTGCTATGAGAAAATGAAGATGATCCCATCCCAGAAAACGAAGAGTCAACAACTGAGGAGAGCTCTACCGAAGAGTCAATAGCTGGGGAGGGCACTGATGGAGACTCTGCTGATTAAAATATACCTGAATTATTTAGTTGTCCAACTTTGTTTGCTCCAAGTTAAATGTATGAAATATATTTTTTTAAAACTGCAATATTATAAATAAATATCCATCTGTGATAATATGTACCTAATTTGCTTCTGAAGTTCGACTTATATTTGAATCCAAAAACAATCCGGAATCAGAGGTGAAAAATTGGGCGTCGACTTATATTCGGACCAACACGGTAAATGCAAACCAGGCATTTTTTTTCTTTCTTGGCCTTCCCCGACGAATGCTTTATCGTTAAAACCTCTTGATCACGAATCTCAACTCACTGTACACATTCTGGACTGCCTCAAAGTTGCTGCTGTATTCACTTCGTACAATTTTATGCATTTTGCTGGATTCATTTTGTGCCTTTTGCAGATCTTAATCATGTTCTGTCTATACCTAGCACAGCAGCCTTTCGAAAATCAAGGTACCTCAGCTGGAAAATTGAAAACAAATCTTCATTAGACGTCCGAGAAATCACGGCTATTACATGCTATAGTATAATGTTACATAGCGCATAACATTTTTTACTCATTACATGTAATATATGCAAATAAATTGTAATCTGAGCTTTTTTAGTTTTATACGCTATATCAATTTATATCATAAGTGGGTTAATTAAAAAATTCCAGGCTAGTGCATTTTTATAAATGCTGATACTGTAATATTTTCGATATCAATTTCTGCAATGGTGTTATACTAAAAAAATTTACTACATCCATTTCCTACCTGCTGTAGGCAGGCATAATTACAAATTACTTTTTTCTCATTTGTAACTTGTAATGGATCACTCATAGATTATAAATTACTTTTTTAAATTTGTACTGGATCACACGTCCATTATGCATTATGCATTACTTTATTTATTTGTAATGAATAACGCATTCATTAAACATTACTTTTTTATTTGTAATCGAGCATTCATCCATTACACATTGCGTTTTGTATTTTTAATGTAGCACTCATCCATTTCACATCAGGCAGTGTTATGTGTAATTCACAACTCTGGTCCCCGGGTAGGCTTTCGTGGACCTGGGAAGGATTCCCGGATCGCAAGATTATTTTTCTCAAAAACAAATTTTCCAGTATAAAAGGTTTTTCCCTCATTTCCGGGACGAATTTCCGATTCAGAATCCTACGGCTTTGGAGCAATGCAGAGCAAGTTTTCACCTATCCAAAATCATTTTTAGAAATTTTTATGTAAAAAAATTGGGGGCTAAGCTCCCCGTCGACTTTTGGTTTTCGTTTGAGCACTATTCATTTGACGGCATTGTGGTTCTGGAGCAATGTTCGGAACCACTAGAGCAACTTAGAGCAATCGCGAAAAAATCACTTTTTCAAAAACGGGGGGCTGGTGTGAAAAATAGTTTTTTTATGTTTATTTGTTCAATTTTGGGTTTGCCGAAATACATTTCTGGAGCAATGTAGAGCAACATCGGAGCAAACCAGAGCAACTCTCGAAATTTGAAAATTTTGAAAAGGGGGGCTAGCATCTCTTACTTATTCAGCGCATCAAAATACGTAATTCTAGATGGGTCTGGTCAAACGTACAGACCACTTTTTTTTTTTTGTGTGCCGGTGTTATATACTGAAGTTTTCTAAGTTCCGTATTTTTAAGATATCTACCATCTATCAATTCTGGGAGCATGCAAGACTCATAAAATTTTACTAGTCAGGTAACATTTTGCTATGCCAAAATTGGCTGTTTCTGTGAACTTTAACAGCCATCTTACCTTTCGGAGTTGACGAGTGGACAGCACAATGTTGACTTTGTATCTTGGATCTGGCAAATGTAAGAACGAGTCTCATTTATCCTGTCAGAATTTTTCTTGTCAAAAATTCTGTGACCAGTTCCATGTTTTTGTTCGATGACCTAGTCCGGAGTAACATCTTTGGAACTGAAGGAGCATTTGATCTCAACAATGCCATCATCGTTCAGCAAGCCATCTGATGACACACCCAAATATGCATTTTCCGAATCAATGAAGAGGACGCAAGGGATGACTGCAACTTCTTAAGTTTCTTCAAATTGTTGTTGTACTTTTACCTCGCTCTGTTTCGCATACTGCAGAGCAGGAAAAAGTCTTTCTTGCAGATACACAATACTCACTATGTTCGTGGAAAGTGTAGTCGGTTTCATGCGACACACCTTTACAAAATTCGATGCTATGAGTAGTTTTCTCCTCAAAGATTTTCATTTGCCACTGTTAATTTAGCCTCTTGTCAAAACTTTGATGAAGTCTTGCTCTGCCTGCTGGTCTGTTAGTTTTTTATAATGCAACCTAATTTGCACTTTGAAATCTGCAACAGAAAGACGAGGGGCGGCTTAGAATTTCGACCATAGTCTTGGCCCGAACGAAACCTTAGCCCACAGGACTCTGCTGACATGTACTTCTGTTTGGGTTCTTTTTTTCTCATGTCTTTCTCTTCCAGCTGTTTTACATTTTTTCATTTGAGCTTTAGCTGCAGGAAATGAAACAAGATGGTTCAGTTTTTTCAAATTTTAGTACGATTTCTGTGAGTTGAATTGTACAGTGCATTGAGCGTTGTGAGAATATCTTCTTCCTAAATTAATACACTTTTCTGTAATAAACTAGCTGACGATAGCATTCTAGCTTTGCATAGTGCTTCTGGTGACGTTGTATAGCAAACTCTCGGCATGCCAATTCAGGTGTGTAATCGCTTCAAAAATCCTATCGAACAATCCTATTTCAGTCAAAACTGGCACATTATTTTTTTCGCCTTCTTTCGGAATACCATCACAGAAGTATCCTAATCCAGCGCATCGCGTGTGTTCACCAAACACATGATTTGGAATATTGACCATATCTTTTCTCAGACGTTCTACTTTGTCAGACAACGAGATATCTTGGGTCATGTGGTACTGGCTTGCCTTTACCACAGCCGTGCAAATTCTTAGTGTACTACCTTGGATAACTTTTCGCCATTCTCCGATAGCTTTCGTAGCTTCTGACGATTCCTTCATTTTTGTTTTTGAATCGGATTTCAATTTAGTTTTAGCAATTTCTTTGATCTTGGTGGTAAGATTTTGTAACAGATGGGTCGTGCACTCGATTTTCTTCACGTAATAGTCATCATATGGGTTGCACTCCAGAATTTTTTTGTAGACGCTGCTGTCGCCATCCACTATCAGTGCAGAATATACTAGTCCGTGCATTTCCAAACTTCGTATAAATCCTTCAGCGATTGCACTGCTTTCTATATTGGAAGAGCTCTGATTACTCTCTTCATTTTTGAAGCATTGGTGTTCTTTGGGAATCTCGTTCTTTCTTTCAGCCACATTACAAGCTGTGCAGTACTTGTTTCGAACTGCTGCAAATAGAACTTTTTGAGTATGGAAGCCGACAATAACACTAAGACCAGACAGCGAATCATGTTTTCCAGATCTATGTGGCCTTTTTATCCAAGTTCCATTTGCTACAACTGGGATGTACGGCACTCCATTCGTCATATCACCACGCAGAATTGCGAGCCTTTTTTCTTCCTTGCCAGCTACTTTCATTTCTGCTTCAGCTGCTTTTTCGAAATTTGAAACTTCCGTATCCTGAGTCTGCCATTCGGTCATGAATTGAACATTTGTCGAATTAAGAATCTCTATTAGTTGAGAATATTCTATCCCGGTAGAATTTGTTGTAGCCACTATACTCTCACTAATCGAAAGGTTTTTTGCTTCGACGGGCTCCGCTGAAATGTATGCTCGTGTCGAACACATTTTACATTCAAAAAGAAACTTTGTCGTCAGACCTACATGCTTTGTCAATACATAGTGTAGAGAATCAAAGTTGCAATTGTAAATTGAATTATGATAGTCAAATTCCCTGTGCAACTCAGAGAGCATGTATTTTAAATCAATAGTGTATCGAGTACCTGGATTTTGGATATCAGCTTCGTCTACATGTGCCGGTTTAACTATAAAATCTGTGAAACTCCCATCACAACTGTTATCTACCTGCCATATATTATTGTCGTGTAGTCTTGATCGAATGTCTCCAGTTTCATCCGTTCCCTGTTGCATTTCAGCACCGTGCGTATATTTCCTTGAAGTTTTCTCACGTTGATGAGTCGCCTGTTCCTGAGGTTCTTCTTCCATGACTACCATGTAGGCGTCATCTATGCGATTCACGACTGTTTCTCTAGCGACAACATCCTTCAATTGATTATCCATGATATTTTGATCATATAAATCTAATTCAAATTTTAAATCGGCAGACTCGGAACTTTGAGGCGCCGTACCTGATATGTTACACTCATTTGCGACCTGCTTATTCACAAGATGCACATTGTCTTGGCGTACCGTTGATAGTGCTACTGCATGTGCCTTCAATCTATTTCTGCGTTCGCGGAATTTGCGTTTTCGACTCGGTGGTTTCACGGATAACCAGTATCTACCATGCCCTTTGTGACCACTTTTACCCATTTTCCCGTGAATCTATATTATTAAATCAATCTGAATAGGGGTACGTTCCGATACTGATCTGAGGCGTTTTCAGCTACGTTAACGGTCAGATATTCGCGCAATACTATGGGAGCTTTCCAGCAACGACACAGAGCGACACAGAGCGGCACTGTGTCGAACATGGTGCTTTCGACAACGACACAGAACGACACAGTCGAACACAGCTGCGGAGCATGGTTGGACACTGTGTCGGATTCATTGCTGCCAATTTTTTAGTTAGAGATTTTATGTTCGACGCATGGTATTGTTTATATTTATTTATTAAATGTAATGATAATCTACATGCGTTTCACAAATGTTTTTTTTTTCCTGGAGCGCTCAATGATCCTAGATTTTTCGTATGATGCATGAGCGGACTCTAGTGACTGAATTAAGAACCTCAAACCGTTCCAACAAGCACCAAGGCACAGTGTTCGACCGTGTAACACAGTGTCACACTGTGTCTCCTTGCTGGAAAGCTCCCATTACACACGCCGAGCGAGAGAGAATGAGAGAGAAGTTAAACCTAAAACGGTTGGAGTGGGGTGAGTGGGGCGTATCGTATGCCCATTACTGATCATGCCCATAGGGATGAACTGCGCAGTCGATGTATGTATCGAGTTGAAGAACTGATTAAAAAGAGATAGCAACAGCGAAGTTCCTTCGGGTGTATTCCGAAATATACTTCCAGTATTGCCGACCGTGACGTCACGCAGTCAACTGCGAACTGCGTTCCGTTTTTACTACGAGTTGCCAGTCGCAGTAGAATCGGGACGCTACACCACTGATATATATATACACTGGATTGGATATTACCGTATACTCTACGTGTAAGCTCGTGTGTCCAATTGAACACTTGAATTTCCGCCATCTTGTACAGAAAGTTGTCACAGAATGCGCGCTAGATTTGAACTGCGTAAAATATGCTATTTAAATCTAACGATATATTCATCACACAAAAAAGTTTTTGACGAGTAAAATAATGTTTGATACATTAAATGAAGAACAAATCATTTTTTCGAAGGTATATTATTATTTACAATTATATGATGTAAAAGATCATTAAATAATATGACGAAAAACTTGTATTTAAGCGTGATTTTTCTTTATGTTCAAAAGAAGTCCTCAATTCTAAGAAGTTTCCGTCCATTATCCTTTATCCTATGGTGGGCTGAATTTCATACGGATTATTCAAAAATTTGTATAACACTAATTCAACCGTTAGGGAATCCATTTACCATCCATTGTTCATCAAAGTGGAGCTTAAGACATGTAAAAAAAGTTTTGAATTAAACTATATCGAATTGGGTGAGTAAAAACTTTATTCAAAAATATGGAGAATAAAACATTCCTTGCAAACGTTAAGGAATTTTTATAGAGTTGCGTGCGATAAACCACAACAATATAATTAGTAGTATCAATCCACAATCCATTCACATGAAGAAAAAGTTACAAGCACAATCAAAAGAAAATAAAAAAGATGTACATATCTGAGCATGCAAATCAGGTACAAATGTGTAGGTGCTCATGTAATTTGGTTACATTCACTGTGGTGGGCCGATCGGATTCATCCTGAAATTCGGTCTGCTGCAAGTTTTCACCTACAGATAAGTTACTAATAAATAACGACAATGGAAATACACAGAAATGTGTCACACACGATTTTTCTGTAACAGAGCACTTTATAATCTGTAGGTAATTAACCGCTTCGACGACATTGACGCAATAGTGCATCACATCAACGTGTCTTTATGCACACTGAGTTTTCTCTGACCTAAAAGGGATTAATAGTTTCAGATCTTACCAAATAACGTTGGGATACTGCCTTTTCGTAAAGTTATATAATTTTTACTTTTCTTCTGAAAGCAAGAGAGTTCAAAGTGGTCGGAACACAGAAAGCTATCACTTGATGGAGACCACGGACCAATGTTTATATTTGCGATCCACTGCTTCATAATATCAGGTTCATCCAATGGGAACCTACATAACAAGCAAAGTTTAAATTTATTAATTCACACGTTATGTTGCATTGAGTAACGGTACTTACTTGAAGAATGAATAGCCACGTCCATATTCCCTTAATCGGTGACAAGATGAACACTCTGATTTTGGGTTGTCAAATATAGTTGGTACACTGTTCTTTTTCAATGTAATTAGGAATCCTGTCCTATCAAAGCAGTCATTTGTAAAATGAGCCGAACACAATGTGCTATTTCGGTTTGGCTTCCAGTCCTTCCTCTTCATTTCTTTTAACCACTGCTGAAGGCGCAACACATCTTTCACGGGAAATCTACATATCGAATTATAATTTAATCCCTGAGTCAATAATACCCGAGTTTTCAATTTCAATTATAATAAGATCGGTTCATAATTCAGATATTGTGAATTTTTACTGACACGATTCGTACGTTATAATACTCGTTAAATATAATTAGTAAATACTTCGTATGCTGACATAACCTCTGCAAGTTATCATTTGCAGAACGCTTCAGCGTTGTATACTCACTTGTGAAATGATCGCCCACAATATTTTGATTGCTTTGTTTTGCAAAAAACGCAGGTACTCATTGTTACCTCAATAATTGTTACTGTAATTTTCCAACACAATCGATTATATACACATACATATATCACGTATATATTTATATATATCTGAAGTGACAAGAATCTGTACAAAATGGCTACCGTTCAATTGGCGTGACGGCACCACGCTTAAATCCAATCCAGTGTATATATATATCAGTGCGCTACACCGAGGACGCGGCCATCTTTCAGGTACTGCAACTGCCTCACGTCCTAGACCGTAGTGGGTGCTTTCCATTTACTGACTCAAATCGACTTGTGTTGCTATTTCTGGTGTAACCGGCCAATCTGGGCAAGGGAATACACCAGAAACAGCGCCACGAGTCGACTTAAGTCAGTAAATTCATGACGTCACTAACTGGTGGCAGCATCGACGGCAGTAAGCTGTCGCGCGATTTCGGAACGCGGTTGCCAGTACTTGCAGTACTGCAACTATATTTCGGAATACACCTGGGGTAGGCCCGAACCGGCAGGCTCGTGGGGGAAAAAAAGAGTCGTGGCGGCATCGGCGAAGAAAAGAAGCTATGTGCGGGGGGTGTTAGTAAATAAAGTTGAAATCCAAAAGAAGGTTGGTTTCATTATACTAAAAATCACTACAAAATGTGAGAATTTAGTCCAGGGCCCGATTCGCAGTATTGAGCACCGTCTGGAATATAAGCACTCTCGTTGCGTATTCAACGTTTTCAGTGTACGGAGCGAATATCGCAACCAGTGATCGCACCGCACTCGAAACTCCACACGTGGATGTACACTTGGAGACAATGAATTGACGGCTAATTTTTTACACTAGACAGTTATGCTGGCACACACAAGGTCCCTAGATTAGACAGGTCAAGACACGCGTGTTCCAGTTTTTCTCACTATAACGTGGGCAAAAATGTTCTATACGCGTTCGCCCAAAAAATATCAAACTTACATTACCGCATTTTTGACCAATCTTGCTCAATTTTTTAAGGTTAAGCATTAACGAGTTGCGCCCTTAGTGTCCTGACGTTCACGAAATAAATAGAAGCACGTCTATATTTTGAGGTTAATCATTGTGACAGGTCAGGAATCAGAAGCACACCGGGTGCTTTCCATTTAGAGCACAGTGTGACACAATGTGCAAATTTCTATTGTAAGCGACCAATCCGGACAAAGGAATAGACCAGAAATGCTTACACTGTAACGTCCGACCGGAACGTCCGTATGTTTTATCGATTATTATTACTGCATGTTACTTTTATCAACTAACCAAACTCGAAGTACGAGAATCTTGTAACCATAAGAAATTAAAACACTGTCTAACTATTTGGAATATCCCTAGATGGAAATAACTATGAAATTCACTAGCCGAGGCTTAAAAACCATGTTACGAGATCTTCGTACTACAGAGAACTATAATACTATTATGCGTTATTATATATCACTATCATATTAACACTATAATTAACTAACACAATTATACCCAATTATTATATAGCACTCAACAATGCCATTTAGGCATTCGGAGCTGAGAGCTATACTATAAGCAACATACGCTTTACTATATAGCCTGGAGTATTGAAGACTGTAAAACCATAGATAAATGCATAACCAATATAATGTAAAGATAGCACTGCTGCAATAACCCATAAAACCAGAGACTGCAAAACCATCAAACCGTGAATGCTAATTACCCAGCATGAACTATACCTTCTTCCGCAACGCCGTATTGTAGGCAACACGCGCAACGTTTTGAAGGCAATGCAGATCTCCAATGTGGAGCCATACAGAGCCTTACCTAGAGAATACATTAGGAAACTTACCGACGAAACGAAAACGTTCTAGAAGCTTCCAAGCCGATTTATATCAATATAAGAATTAACAACTACAGAAGGGAATCATATACAAAAGCACACATGTAAACCTGCTCTAAAGCTATGAATCATCAAATTACTAAGTACTCTAAATCTGTTAAGATAGTTATAACACAAACAACTAAAGATATTCGCAGCAGCGTGATTCTAATAATGTTAAACAAATAACAAACTATGTTCATAAACAATTGCTATTGTACTCCAGGTTAACAACGACAGTAGTCGACTTTAATACATATGCAATTCTATATAGATACAACTATAAAACTAACAACGACAGTAGTAGACTATAATACATATACAATTCTATATAGATATAACTATAAAACTAACAAACGACAGGTAACCAAAATGAAATATGGGCTTTGTAACGAGCAGGATAGCAAAAACATTAAGAGGCAGACAGGTAGTTAAGTGGCTGAGGGGCGCCAGAAAGGGGGCTGGCGCCACAAAGGGGGCTGGCGCCACAAAGGGGGCTGGCGACACAACGAAAAGCTCACGCAGTTCGGAGAACTACGGAACCAAGTCCACGCACCTACACCACCGCAGGCAGCGATATACCATACGTAAAAACCTACAATATAGTAATAGCTAAAGAACTAAGATCACAGGCGTGCATGCGGCGAAGATGTCGTGCCCTAATTAGAATTCCTAGAAAAGAGGGGAGGTGCGCAAAGGCGACCAAAAAACTAGAGAGGGGGATCGTTCTGCGCAGCGATCGACCCCTATAAAAACGGCGACCGATCACTCGATCGTCCTCTTGTGTTTCTACCTCCAGATTCGTCATCTAGTTCCGGTACAGTCTCGCGGTAAAATCCTTTAGCCTTTTGCATTAAAACTTTCATACAACGTTACTCTGCCCAAAAGTTCAGCGAGCTTCAACTCCATTTTTACTAAGTTTAAGATCTTACACTGTGTAACTCTGCGTTTGTGACTTCTAAATATCAAACTTATAAAATAAACCAAGTTAGTCAAAGTATCAAAATATTAAAGTCAGTTATTCCGCTAAAACCTTTCACCAATCTACAAGTCATCGCATCCAGAATACTCTCAAGAAGGTAAGCCAAATTAAATCTTTTATCCAACAATTTCTCCCTCTTCGGTTCGTTCGACTAGAGCGACAGAATGCCCGTTGTCCGGTGTATTTCAATACTTAATCGGTAATTGGTGACCCAAACTACTGATGTGAGTCTGGCTGTAACTGCGTGTGAATGTTTCCGGTGTCTAACATCTGGAGATTTCCACTAGGTACCGTTCCGACGTCACAACACCGTGTCATATTGTGCTCTAAATGGAAAGCATCCATTGGCATACGAAACTTTTGGCGCATTCTGACTAATTTTTTTGCCCACGCGTGTCTTGACCAGAGATGAGTAGGGAGATCTCCAACGCTCGGCTTTTCGTGATACCAACTAGGTTGGAGCGTCGACGTGACACCTAGGCGGCCACGCACCGAAGGTGGCCTATTTCCGACCTGACACCTAGGCGGCCATGCACCGAAGGTGGCCCACAATCGTGCATATATAGATATACTCGGTCGCTCGAGCAAGCGGTTGCCAATCGCATCCTTGTCCCCGCTTGCACAAATGTTTCCAGGAATGCAAGAATTGGGATTTTTTTGTTTCAATTATGAATGTCAGCGAATAAAAGTATCTCCAGATTTGATAAATTTTGGATTCAATTAGCGGACGTTGAACCAAAATAATTAACCATTCCCAGCCCGAATACTTTTTTTTTTTTTTTTTTATTAAATATTATTTTTTTATTGATATGAAAATATGTGACGCCTGGTGTTCTCGAATATTTGTATACGCAGTCTATGGAAAAATATACGAAGCCAGCTCGATAATATTTATGCAAAATGTGCAATGGGCAAGTAGTTGGAGGAATTTTTTTTTTCTCGAACTGAATCTTCCAGAGAACCATCAGCGAATTCCAAGCAAGCTCCATAAACATACCGAGCAAACGCGCGATCACGGACGTAGCTGTGGTGTGGCTGAGTGGATACCACATGAGGATGAATTTTCAATCACAGGTTTTTGCGCGAAGTTTTCCTGTATTTAAGTTAATTACTGCTGCATTTGCTATAATACTGCATTCAAGTCTTAAACAAAACACTAAAAAATTGGTTAACCAATTAATGTAAAACAAAATGTTAGATAGAGCTTAAACTAAGATAATTACAAGTGCAATATTGTAAATATTGAGCATTTATTGTTCATCTAAATAAATATGGTTTCCTCCTCAAAAAAAAAAAAAAAAAACATGAGGATGGAGTGATGCGGGACACGGGTTCGATCGCAGTTCACTCTTTTTTTTTTTTATTTTTAAATTCAATCCCGGCTTTTTCTTGTATTTTCGGAGAGAAAAAACAAATCAAAGAAAGAAAATTTCGAGAGCCGGTCGATTTTTTCCTTCTTTCCTTTTGCTTTTTTCTTACTGAACCCACCTTTTTTGTAGTGGGGGTAACCCAGAAGAGAACAAATAATTGAAACAATAAAATTCCGAGAGCGAATCGATTTGTTCCCCATTTTTGGCGCCTCTTTTTTGACAAGGAAAAGTTTTGACAGTAATGTAAAATAGAGATTACTAAACACAAATGTATTGTTTTTTAATAACACCGGCCTACAAACAAAAAAGTGGTCTGTACTTTTGACCGGACCTACCTATCTTTATGTATTTTGACGCGCTCAATCCGAATCTGAAGTCAGTTTTGCCCGTACACCCTCAAAATTTTGAGTAAATTGCAAAAAACCATAAAAATCGCCAAAAATTAGCATTTTTGGTAAGAAAAAAATTTATGGAAGTATAGACTAAGTATGATTTTTATGCATTTTGGTCCGCTAAACCCAAATCTGAAGTTTATTCAACCATAAGCCTTTTAAAATTTAATTGGGCCGGTGTTATTAAAAAACAATACGTTTATTTTTAGTAATCTCTATTTTCCAATACTGTCAAAACTTTTCCTTATTAAAAAAAAAAACGCCCATTTTATATCAGTCTTGACGAGCATTTCTTAAGAAGTTTGAGAGATACGAGATCGGAACGACAAAATTATTTCAGTAGCAACAATGTATGGACCCCTCTCCTTTTCTGATATTGGCAGCCAGTTAAGAGGCTTCACAGTGTTCAGTTTAGTGCCAGCAGCTCTCGAGGTAGCAAGATGGTAAGTGAATTACATAATTATTTTACATGTATGGAAAAACCGGCAGGTTTGACGATCGTCTATTTACTTTATAGATTAAGAAGAGAAAAAAAGGGAAGGACCTGTAGTCGTATTTTATACTTTATTTAATTTTCCTTGAATTGTCAGACGTTTTTATTTTTGATTGTATAGGAAGAAGATGTGTGGGGATTTCCATTCTAGTGCCCAAGAATATAGTACACATTTTCGATCATTTTTTCTTTTTGGAAAACATTTTCCTCAATTTCCAAATTTCCTTAATTTTTTGGTATTCAAATCGATTCTTAACAATTTTGCGCACAGGTGGGATTTCTTTAATTATTTTTTCCCTAATCCTGAGGATATTTCCTATCTGAGACCACTGTCAATAGGCGAGATTCCGAATATCATAAAATTACCTTTTTTTCTAATTAAAAAGAAAATCACATAAGGCCACTAAGAACTCGAAATGAAAATCTGAAAAAATTAGAGATGTTTTTTTATATTCTAAGCCATTAACGTAAATAATCCGTTTAACGACTATCCTAATAGATATACATTGTATATAGGGCATTCCGCGTCAAATTTGCAACCCATGTACCTCACCCTCTTCGATTTCGATAATTCTTTAGTATGATGTTAAAACTACGGTTTCAATCGACTTGAAACAGTGTTGGAATTTTTCGCAGATTTCTTTAGCCACCACTGAAATAGAAAAAAATTGTAAAACCAATTCCGAAAAAGCTTCTTTTAAAATTCTGAAGAAATTCACACTAATTTTATAATTAAGAATATTATTTGTAAGTACGACACGATAACGTGATCTCAACATCTACTACTTTTCTAGCAAGTTTTTTTTTCTCATGCCGGAATTGGAGTTTCTATTTATTTGTTCGGTCATAAATTTCTCTATTATTAATGGATTTCAATTTTCATGAAATTTAGAGGAATGCCAGAAGGCCTGAATACAGTTCATACCATTTCATTCTTTTTTTTCAAGTTATCCAAAGATCCAAGAAAACTAAAAACTTGCTAGAAAAGTAGTAGATGTTGAGATCCCGTTATCGTGTCGTGCTTACAAATAATATTCTTAATTATAAAATTAGTGTGAATTTCTTCAGAATTTTAAAAGAAGCTTTTTCGGAATTGGTTTTACAATTTTTTTCTATTTCAGTGGTGGCTAAAGAAATCTGCGAAAAATTCCAACACTGTTTCAAGTCGATTGAAACCGTGGTTTTAACATCATACTAAAGAATTATCGAAATCGGAGAGGGTGAGGTACATGGGTTGCAAATTTGACGCGGAATGCCCTATATACAATGTATATCTATTAGGATGGTCGTTAAACGGATTATTTACGTTAATGGCTTAGAATATAAAAAAACATCTCTAATTTTTTCAGATTTTCATTTCGAGTTCTTAGTGGCCTTATGTGATTTTCTTTTTAATTAGAAAAAAAGGTAATTTTATGATATTCGGAATCTCGCCTATTGACAGTGGTCTCAGATAGGAAATATCCTCAGGATTAGGGAAAAAATAATTAAAGAAATCCCACCTGTGCGCAAAATTGTTAAGAATCGATTTGAATACCAAAAAATTAAGGAAATTTGGAAATTGAGGAAAATGTTTTCCAAAAAGAAAAAATGATCGAAAATGTGTACTATATTCTTGGGCACTAGAATGGAATTCCCCACACATCTTCTTCCTATACAATCAAAAATAAAAACGTCTGACAATTCAAGGAAAATTAAATAAGGTATAAAATACGACTACAGGTCCTTCCCTTTTTTTCTCTTCTTAATCTATAAAGTATATAGACGATCGTCAAACCTGCCGGTTTTTCCATACATGTAAAATAATTATGTAATTCACTTACCATCTTGCTACCTCGAGAGCTGCTGGCACTAAACTGAACACTGTGAAGCCTCTTAACTGGCTGCCAATATCAGAAAAGGAGAGGGGTCCATACATTGTTGCTACTGAAATAATTTTGTCGTTCCGATCTCGCATCTCTCAAACTTCTTAAGAAATGCTCGTCAAGACTGATATAAAATGGGTGTTTTTTTTTTAATAAGGAAAAGTTTTGACAGTAATGGAAAATAGAGATTACTAAAAACAAATGTATTGTTTTTTAATAACACCGGCCCAATTAAATTTTAAAAGGCTTATGGTTGAATAAACTTCAGATTTGGGTTTAGCGGACCAAAATGCATAAAAATCATACTTTTGGTCTATTATTCCATAAATTTTTTTCTTACCAAAAATGCTAATTTTTGGCGATTTTTATGGTTTTTTGCAATTTACTCAAAATTTTGAGGGTGTACGGGCAAAACTGACTTCAGATTCGGATTGAGCGCGTCAAAATACATAAAGATAGGTAGGTCCGGTCAAAAGTACAGGCCACTTTTTTTTTTTGTGGGCCGGTGTTATTAAAAAACAATACATTTGCGTTTAGTAATCTCTATTTTCCATTACTGTCAAAACTTTTCCTTGTCAAAAAAGAGGCGCCAAAAACGGGGAACAAATCGATTCGCTCTCGGAATTTTATTGTTTCAATTATTTGTTCTCTTCCGGGTTACCCCCACCACAAAAAAGGTGGGTTCAGTAAAAAAAAAAAGTAAAAGGAAAGAAGGAAAAAATCGACCGGCTCTCGAAATTTTCTTTCTTTGATTTGTTTTTTCTCTCCGAAAATACAAAAAAAAAACGAGTGAACTGCGATCGAACCCGTGTCTCGCATCACTCCATCCTCATGTTTTTTTTTTTTTTGAGGAGGAAACTATATTTATTTAGATGAACATTAAATGTTCAATATTTACAATATTGCATTTATAATTATCTTAGTTTATGTAACTCCGGCTTAAATTTTAAACTCAATCTAACATTTTGTTTTACATTAAGTGGTTAACTTGTTTTTTAGTGTTTTGTTTAAGACTTGAATGCAGTATTATAGCACAGGCAGCAGTAATTAACTTAAATACAGGAAAACTTCGCGCAAAAACCTGTGATTGAAAATTCATCCTCATGTGGTATCCACTCAGCCACACCACAGCTACGTCCGTGATCGCGCGTTTGCTCGGTATGTTTATGGAGCTTGCTTGGAATTCCCTGATGGTTCTCTGGAAGATTCAGTTCGAGAAAAAAAAAATTTCCTCCAACCACTTGCCCATTGGACATTTTGCATAAATGTTATCGAGCTGGCTTCGTATATTTTTCCATAGACTGCGTGTACAAATATTCGAGAACACCAGGCGTCACATATTTTCACATCAATAAAAAAATAATATTTATTAAAAAAAAAAAAAAGTATTGGGGCTGGGAATGGTTAATTATTTTGGTTCAGCGTCCGCTAATTGAATCCAAAATTTATCAAATCTGGAGATACTTTTATTCGCTGACATTCATAATTGAAACAAAAAAATCCCAATTCTTGCATTCCTGGAAACATTTGTGCGAGCGGGGACAAGGATGCGATTGGCAACCGCTTGCTCGAGCGACCGAGTATATCTATATATGCACGATTGTGGGCCACCTTCGGTGCATGGCCACCTAGGTGTCAGGTCGGAAATGGGCCACCTTCGGTGCGTGGCCGCCTAGGTGTCACGTCGACGCTCCAACCTAGCTGGTATCACGAAAAGCCGAGCGTTGGAGATCTCCCTACTCATCTCTGTCTTGACCTGTCTAATCTAGGGACCTTCAGGGACCTTGTATTCAGCTACACACAGCTCTCTGCACACATTACTTTAATGACAAAAATTTATTTCGAGTTGGTAAGCTTGCAACTGTGTTGGGTTTAAAATGAGAACTGTGTGGCACTTGAAGGTCAGAAAGCCTTGTACCCATCAAACGGAGTAACGAGAAGAATTTAAGAACTGTCAGTTAGTTTTTATAACCTCAGTAATACAATATAGGAAGCAATATAATGCAATGTTCTCCGTAATTTTATTCATTAATTAATAATCACCTATCTATCTTTTATTTTCCATTTTTCGAACAGCTTATAATCATCATATCTCTCATCTGTAATTCGGAAAGCATTTTTTTGTTACACACCCTGGTGATACTTCAACATGGATTATATTTTCATATCAATAATTGTTCAAGTAATAAATATGTACCAAACTTGGTTACGGCAAAATGCCGACCGAAGAAAAGAACAAAGCACAAAGAACAAAGAACGGGTTCAAACCACGCGAGATTTCAATATATCTGTCATGTCGGTACGGTTGGCACTACTTCTCGCGGGAAATTGAGCTTAAAGTGGGATTCAGAAAGTCTTTAAGTAGGAGGCGCTTAAAGTTCATATAAACTCGGCTACACATTAGCTTTAATGGAGGCGCACTTTAAGACCCCCACTTAAAGCGTATGTGTAGACCAGGCACTATTGATTGAAGGCGTTCGCTCTGATGATTCTGATATAAAAATTGATTTGAAGTGTTTTTAAGCAAATATACTTAGAAAAGCAAAGTGCTGTGTTTTAAATTGTTCCGACGTAACATCTGTGCGGCATAGAATTCCGAATAATGAAAAAGATGTATTTCTTATATGGAAACATCGAGATCAACACCCAAGATTTGGCGAAATTAGCGATGAACATATAATGTATAAGACATCACATATATACTAGTCTAACTGAATCATCTATTTAATTATCCTTCTTTTTGTAATAATTTCATAATACGTGAAAAAGTAATCCCTAATCTAAATTCAAATTTCCCGTTACCATTTTCTTATTAGTCTCTTCAGTAAACAGAGCAATATCTCAACGGAGTTCTACATTCTAGTAGTAAGTACACATCATTATTAATCACTTATTAGGAATAAAACCCGGTTTACCTGAAGTAGGCGATTGAAACAAGTTGTCCAGTGGATTTTAATGCTTAATCAGTATTTAACGACCCGAAACTACCGATTGTGTGTCTCACTATATTTTCACCAACGATTTTCGGTGACTAACTTCTAGAAATTTGGGCAATTGCCGCTCTGACGTCACATCATTCCAACGTCATTTGATTTTGCAGATTTTGTTTTATCAATAATGACTACTGATAACTATCAAACGTCGGAAACTCACTATCAAACGCAACAAACGACCAAAAACCGATTTAAAAAAATCAACTTATTCAGATGTGACGAGGGGCTAACGTATGTGGATCTGTAGAGAATCGGTATTAACGGATTCAAAACGCGACCATATTTCGCAGGCCGGGCTTACCGACCTTCGACCATAGACTTGCAGATTTGAATCTGTCATACGAAGCAGGGAGACTAGAGTAAAGGAGTGGACCATAGACTTATAAAAATAGACTGAGCGCTCCTATAAGAGGCATTGATAATTACATATAAAGGACAGAGATATACCGGGAGACTGCTCTTTCTTTTCAATCGGCGTCATGGTGGGAGACAACGGAGCAGAAATGGAACAGCCATAGATATAGGCGCATAATTTCGCCTCATTCTCCTCTACCGCCTCGATCCCTGCCACAGATATCGTCAGAGAGAGAAAGGCGTACTCCCGGCATATTTTTGTCCTTTAAATGTTTGCTTCAAGCGGCTCATAAGAGCGCTCAGTCTATCTTTATAAGTCTATGGAGTGGATACAGCATAGGAGAATAAGTAGTAACGGCGTCCTCAAAAACCCGTCCTTCAATTAGTTCTCCGCTCTGCCACTAGCATCGCATGGGTCGAAAAGATCGTAAATATAGTAATAAAATTAGTCCACACGATGAAAGTGACCGGTCCGCGGTAATATGAAAAGTGACGCACCTAAATGATAGTATATTGGAGGTTAAGGAGACTATTTTTTGTGTTCGTATGTTCTTTTCGTTTCTTGCCTGGGAGCATTACATCGATGTTTATCCTAATGTTTCAGCTTATTTTTATTCAACGAAATTTGATACACCCATTTTAATAAACATAATTAATTAATTAACACTGCATATTAATAACAAAAAGCTTTACACATGTAAACATAAACACTGCACGAATTTTGCCACATTGAGGTTAGGAAATAAGTAGTAACAGTGTGTCTGATCTAAATATATATATATATATATATATATATATATATGACTACGATCTTTTTGATCGCAGCGCCGCCGTTTTAGGCCGGGATTTCGTGTACATTTCTGAAGCACTCTGTGTCCACTCCTTTACTCTGGTCTCCCTGATACGAAGACAGAAATCCTAACGACCATAGACTTGCAGAGATTCAAATTTGTCATACGAAGACAGAAATCTTAACTGCTGTTAACCCTTGAGCTCTGCGTTAATTTCACTGATCTCTATACAACACAAATCAGTAGTTAACTTCGTTTGTATCGTATTTGATACAAGTAGAAAATCTATCTCCGCAAGAAGAAGAGAAATAATAAATCTTGTGACCCGATCAACCATGCCGAAAAAACAGCAACATAACGCGTTTTACTTCTTCATGCAAGACTTCAGGAAGACGCAAGAGACTCAAGGGAAAAAATTTCCCGGCGGCCTCCAAGAAATCGCCACAGTTTGCAGCCCGGAGTGGCAGGTACAGACTTCCTTTTCACATTTTCCACCTTTAACTTTTTCATAGTCGTCTAAATGTCGGCTTCTGAAATTCATAAATTGTTATGCTCGATCATAAAAGCATATAACAGATTACAGTTGAATAAATTGTGGCTTGTATTGCAGAAAATGACGGATCAACAAAAAGGGCCTTATGAGGCTCGTGCCAAAAATGCTAAGGTAAAAAGCGGTATCAGTGGTATGAAATACACTTCGCAGGGGGTGCCAATCACACTCATAGAAAAGGAAGCCAAAAGGAAACAGGAGTTCGAAGACAATATGAATGACTACATTAAAATGACAGTCAACATGACGGATCACATAGATGGTAAGTTTGAATAATTAACCATGCTATTTCATCACACCTGACTTAGGGACTGCAGTCTCTGTATTGTGGAATAGTTCGCTTGATCCTGTTTTTACTAAAAAATACGTTTGTTTCAACTATATGTATTATTTTCGAGTTTTGAGAAGCATTTACTAATTTTCAAAAAAATAAAACAAAACTCTTAGAAGAGCTGATGCCAAGCAGCTACATCAAAGTTGTGATACCAGTTTTGTCAGTATCGATGCTAGAGGTTTACAACCACTTATTTGGTTACATGCTGTAGTTCTTAGCATTTTCTGACTTATTTTTAACCTCTGAAGGCTGTCCAAGGACATTGAGTAAATCACATATCGGTAGTTCACTAATTACATGGTATTCTCGGGCTTGCTAGACTCCTTTCATTCCAAGTTTTGTCCCAGCCACAGAATGGAAATGACCATGCTTAGATTGTGTGAGGACCTGAAGTACGCTCTGGATGATTAAAAGATCTCTTTAGTCATGCTTTTTGATTTGAGTGAGGTGTTTGATATAGTCTGTCATGCTAAATTATTCCACAACTTAAGGGACCGGATGTGTTGGGTTGCTATCGTCATCTCAGTATGTGAAACCCAGGGTTCCAGAGCATTCTGTTCTAGGTTTTCTGCTGTTCTCCATTTTTATTAACGAGTTTCCAAACTTGATTCAATAATGCAGGCATCTACTTTAGGCATACCATCTAATTCTATAGATTTAATACCTCTTCCCCTTCCCCGAATGATAAACTAGAAGGGCTTAGATCTGTTGCCAAGGATATCCACATCATATGTGAATGGGCCAAGAGCGACTGGTTACAAATAAATTTTTGAAAAACTGAAACCCTATTTTCCGATAGCTCTAGGTAGCTTTACATGTGAACCTTATGAGCAACTCGCACACTGCGGTGTATGGGAATGCCATCCCATCCTCGAACAGCACTTGTAATTTTGGTCTATTACAGACCTCTAATCTCTTGGAATAACTACATCATCAACGTCTATCATAAAATTAATAGGACGTTATATCACCTTGTCGAAAAATTCATAAAACTTTGCTCTTATCCTTCCAAATTGGCTAATCACTGCACTCGTTCTTCCTAGCATTGACTTCTATGGAGCTGTGGTTTATGACATACCTAGTGTTCGTGATGTGCGACTGCAGCGACTACAGAATGCATGTGCTAGATACATATTAGCGCCGTATCAACTCAAATTGAGTTGGATCACTTTGTCAAACAGATAGCTGTATACCATGAGTTTTTCTAACAGCAAAACTATGCGTGTGTCTGATTCGGGCAATCAGAGTTTACAGCTCATGTTCAAGTTGAGCATCATATCCTACCATGGTCATCCCAAACATCAAATATTATTCGTTTTGACGTCGAATATTATTTGTTTTTATAACGTTTGGGACGACCTTCTTTTTTTGATGTTAGAAAAACTCACGGTATAATTCCTGCTTTATTCCATGTTATGTACATACAGACTCTCATACCTATGTTACTGTACTTTTTCAGTCGAAAATAGCTGATTCATTGCCAATCACTCGGTTGGCTTCTGGCGCACCAAAGCAGCAAATCCTTTTCTTTTGAATTACTACCTATCAAAACTCATTTTGAAATAATCTTCCAGAGTCTATTATGGAATCGAAGACACTAGTTGCTTTCAGACTCAGTCTATATGTCCATCACATCAGACTGGAGCATGCGCATTATGACTTTCTCTTGCGATATGTAACTCTGCCTATCTATAATTATCTTACTGTGTTTCTTGCTTAGTATTCTGAAAGAGTTTCTGAATTTTGTATTTCCATATTTATGGTATGCTGGCTGACTACTCGACATATGCCTTGATAAGTCAGCTGTTTGCTACTCCATGCAAAGTTGGCACATCATCCTTGTATGGATTATAATATAGTATTGAGCTTTGTTAACATGTAATATTTACACACTGTCCGATTCAATAGGACTGTATTATCACTTTATGTTAGATCATTAAATCTTGTTTGCTATTGTGTAATATTTTAATATGTTTGTGTGACATTGCAATATTTTCCTGTCAAAAGGAATTTGTCCCATAGCAAAATGAAACTCCAAAATTTACCATGCATATAGATTCACTGTGTAGGATAAATAGTCTTGGAATCAAAGTTGGGAATGGTAACGTATCGAAACATTGAATTCTAGGGCGGCATCATAATGGAAGTTTAATGTACAATGAGCAGTTAATATTAGCAGATATTCAGAGATAATGGGACAAAATTGCAGATCATTTTGATGGATTCTCAGATATTTTTGAAGATTTCTAGGGATTTTTATAAATAATGCAGACATATGAAAATTTTGATAAAATATGGAGATTGAAAAAATGGAGATGTGGTGTAAACAATTTTGACAGTGATTTAGCCCTCAATTGAATTGAAAAACCGTAATTGTGCAATTTTAGATTGATTTTGATGCAGTTGAGTTTGCAAATATGAGTATGTTTTGCCTTACTGAGGTTTAAAAAATTTCATACAATTGTAAAGTTGTGTAATAATGAGGGAATATTCATGCTGAGGAAAAACCGTTACTTCACGATTTTGGAATTGTCTGAAATTCAGTAAAATGCAATAAAACAAGACACGCTCATATTTAGAAATCTCAGTTCCTTAAAAATAATTGTATAATTTAAAGAATAGTGATTTTTTCCCCAATGTTTCGTTACGATAACGTTACTAACTTCAATCTTGTCAAAAATGCCTTGTTAGATCAATCGCTCAAGTGCACACCTATTTCCAGACCACATTGATAATTTACATTACAATGAACTGAACGGTTAACGCCACAAAATTCAACCTCATTAAATCTTATTATTATTGGCAATGAAAACTATCACTGCGGGTAGAGTGGCGCTACTTGTGTGGCGTTAAAATGGCCGCTTGGAGTACACGTGCTTATATGGAAAAATGAAAAAAAAGTAGGGTATTGCTATTTAACAAGGATAACAATCACTAAAACTTTAAACTCCCAATAGTTTGTCAGTGAGACCAATTTTTCTTTTTCATAGAGTTGATCAGCAAGAAGTTTTACTTCATTCATGTGAACTGGCTTTGTCGAAAGCTCCTTCCAAATGGAGAGGGTGATTTTTATCCCATTGAGTTTGCTGTCGCTGAGTTCTCGCTTAAGGATGGTGTTGCCAAACCTTACCATGAAATCATTGACTTGGACGTTCCAATGGGATACGCATCTGATGCCTTACAACACTCAGAGGCTACTCATAAGATTAGTCCCAACCCGCCTGGTGGTGAAAAAAACTTTAGCATCATGTATCAGCGATTGAGAAACTTACTAGAACCTGAAACAATTGGCGATGAATTACCACCACTCTACACTACAAGAGGTGTAATGGAAATTGTGCCCGGACTATTGAGCCGAATGGCTAAGACTGTCGGTGAATATATTCTTTGATTACTAGATCTGATAATTTTATGGTTGCCAGCATTCTTCGACATCTTATTACTTGACTGTTAAATGTTATTATTCACAATCCATTGTACACAATTTAAGTTACTGGTGCGGTGGCAGTAAATACAATTCTTATTCAGTACTGATTTGATTTTTTATCGATTGATATTTTATTGCAGGCCAAACAGCAGACATGTTCCGAGTTTATTCACTGGAAACACTTTTTTTTCACATTCGCAACACTGCTGCATCAAAGATTGATACTGTCGGTTTTCCAGCGCTTACAATAGCAGAGGACCAAATACACAGGGATATTTTTGACTATGTGTCAGGTATCGCATGTGATGTAAGTGCAGTATGTAGTAAGCATACCCAAAACACATGAGTGTACAATTAACATACATCTTCAATCTTCAACCTGTGCAATTGTTTTTTTTTTTTTTATTTATTGAAGGAAATAACTTGCAAAAATTGAATAACTTGAAGATCTTTATCCAAGTGAAAATAATTTCTTCTAGTTATTGACTTGATCTAAAGACCTTGCCTTAACGTGACAACATATATCTAGCAAGGATTAGTACTACCTGCTAGTTTCACGTCGTTGGAAGCGGGTACTTTCTCAAAACTGAAGCTATTATAATTATTAAGAAGAAATATACTTCTGAAGTTTAGAAAGTATGAGGTTCCCCTAATACAGCATCATTGTTAACTTTACACAAAAGTAACTTATATCACGATCTCCAGAAACAGTTATGATAGAATTAATAATGCTTTTGATTCAGGCAATAAAGGGCAAAAAGCATACCATATATCAATTTCTCGATTGGTCACTTATATACTAATGCCAAACGCTTCGTTTTCAGTATCATCAAAATATAGATGGAGCAACAATGCACTGTAGCTTATCTGTTGTGATTCGGTGGGCATATACCATATGTGATTTTTGTTGCTTGGATGTGGGCATTGAAATGAAGCCCGGAGCCCATTGTCCACTGAATACTGACATGGATCGTATAAGAGATTTGAAGGAAAAGAGGGAAAGTGACATGGATAATTTGATGGCTGAAAGTGTAAATCGAATCAGATCTATGACAGGGGTAATTGGAAATTTACTTGTAATAAAGCAGTGAATTATTTTTATACTACAAATGTTTCAAAATTTAAGATTTCCGACACTTGCTTGGGAAGTTTAATTTTCGAAGCCTGTGGCGCATACGTATAGTGCACCAAAACAACCTTGGTACATGCGTACAATTGAAATGCTAAATTTTATTTACCAAGGCTTTCTTAGGTATGTTCACTTACGAATTACTGAATTTTATACACCGTGTCATTGAGCATAACTTACCTGACACTAATTTTACGTGCTGTCAGTGGCACCATCGTTGCTTCTGAAATCAAACTTTCTTTCAGCGGTGTTGGGAAAAAAGCATGTATTATATGTGCGGATTGATTATATTTGAGTTCTGTGATTAGAGTGTTTCGTACAGGTCATGAGACATTACTGTACTACACAACAGTACTGTCTCCAGAGAAGGGCAGACATTTTAATCATTCTGAATTGGAAAACTTGAATTTTCACTAGAGTTACGTTTTATGGTCTAGAGAATCACCTCCAGTCATTTTCAAGACCTCATCAGGGGGTGTGTGTGTTGGTGTGTTAATTTTTCATGCGATGATATCTTAAAAATAGATAAACGGTTTTTTAACGAGTTTGCTCTCATTTGATGCAGTTTTCTCAACATAGAGCTAACTAAATTCCAATCAAAATTCGTCAAGCCATCCCTGAGTTATTTGCGAAAATGAAACTCTCGATCAAAGGATGAGTAACGAAAACAGCGCAAAATTCTAGGACTAGCCTTTTCAAATCAGATGTCTTTTGCTGTTGGTTTGTTATTGTAAATAATACATTAATGTGTTTTTTTCTTCAGGTGACTGAAGAACATAGGGTGAAAACCTCTGCGCGTACTTACAAGGAAGACCAAGAACGGCGACAAAATTTTCAACCATTAAAAATTATAGATCATAGCAAATTGCTAAATTCCAATGTACCAGATAACAAATGTGATCCGAATGCACCAAGCACTAGTATTCAATCTACTTCTACTTTTGCGGTGAGTTATGAATGCCGAAATTATTCTTATTTCAATGTTTCTGTTTTTATTATTAAATTTGTTAAATTGTAATTTCTTTCAGCAGAAGAAGGTGGAAAGACCGCTTCGGTTACCACGTGGACCAAGTAAGAAACTTTTAATTGAAAATCTTTTGAGTTCAATTTATTACTGGATAGAAACCATTTCGTAGGTTTTTTTTCTCTTGAATGATATAAATTAAATTTCCTGCCAGTGAGAAAGTCAAAAATGGATCCTGCATGCCCTTACTCACGGATAAAATCAAGTATTTTACCCCCTTTATATTGGATGTGTCATCGACGTGAAATCCTCACTTCATCAATTCTGCACATATTTCATACATGAATATTTTCTATCTCAATAGGTTTCGCCATGAGCGTAAGTGACACCGAGAAAGTACCGAGTATGGATCATATGAACTTCCCAGCGATTGGTAAATGTCTATTGACTTTGCACATCAACTGTCTCAAATACATTTCGGGAAAATCCCATTTCTCGAGGTTCTAATAAAGTAGTCTTATCGACTTTTACTGTCATTCTTGGTTTAGGTGGCAGAGGAATCAATTTGAGGAAGGCTTCTACCGAAAAGTTTCCACCAATTGGCCGTGGTGAGTACGCTTTGGCATTTGAATTTGCTGTACTAAAACTATGTTGTTACCATTCAATCATACAAGAAAAATTATTTCATCTAGGTCGCGGTGGCACATTCGACAATTAAATATTAAATACATCAATGTATAAGCATTTTATAAGGCACTGTAAATGAATCTAACCAAATGACGAAACATCCGTGATATTTAAGCATATAGATATAAGTTAAGTTGATATTAGAGCAAACGAAACGAAGTTTTGGTGCTTTACGTAAACGATGACAGTTATTTTTATTGTCGCAGGTATTTTTCATTCTTAAATATGTTCATAGTCAAATGCATATTATTTTCTTCTTCATTTTCTTTGATTTCATAGTTACGCTTACTCATATTGACATTTTATTACTGTCACTCAATTGACGTATTCAAACAGAAAAGAAATTCGTTTACTCAGCTTCTTCTAGTTCGTTACAACAAAAGTAGTTTGCCGATGTGTATTATTTATGTCGTATGAATCGAACTATTTTGTTTTAGTTTTAATGTGATAAATCTTTGTATAATTATAATTCAAAAACATTGTTTCAACTTTATCCATTTTTGACGATCATTAGAAATAACGGGCTCTCCTACAGAGTTACACATAAGTTTGTATGAAATCAATTTATATTTTATAAATAAATTTTATATGTCAACCCGTTTTCCATTTGTATTCTTTTTATTTTTCACGTTTCCTTAGTTTTCAACTTCGTCCCAGTCTTGGGAGTTTTTTGAATTAATTACGTTCTAATTGTAAATTACTAATGTACTTTAAATTACAAACGTAATTCGTAATTTGCAATTAAAATATTCTTAATTACAATTTCAATTTGTATTTAGAAGAATAAAAAATACTAATTACAATTGTAATTTCTAATAAGAAACATTTTACTTACAAATTACGAATATAATTAGTATTGATACTACTTGTAATTATAAATTCCGAGTGATATTAGTATCTTTTATGTTATTAGTTTTTCTTCTGATTACAAATGTAATCATTAGACTCGGTGTTTTTTCTAATTACAAATTACAAATGTAATTATCGGTTTTTGCCTTAATTACAAATTACAAGTGCAATTAGAATTCGTATTTTCTCTACTTACAAATTACGAGTGCATAAAGATGTGGAGCAGAAAAAAGCAGAGCAGAATTTAGATCCTCACCGAAGTTGACTTGAGAGTGAATGTATGGGTGGAAGGATGCAAGAAACTGGCTAGTTGCAGTGTAGGAGTAGAGAGAGCATTCTGCTGATATGGAATGGTAACCAAGGCAGCAAGGTAATGACAAGACAAGGATGCAGAGTATAAGGTAGCTGTAAAAGTGTGGAAGAACTTGAGGTCTGGTGGATGTAACAAAATAAATATGTAAACTAGGAAAAACATCGTTTATTGAGAAAAACGTATATACTAATATATAAATATATAGTATGTATAAGGATGAGGCATTTAAGGAGGTAAACGCAAATATCTTGAAAATGAAGTATTGTCGAGAAAAATGTTCCAAACCAAAGTTTGATGATCTTCGATATGGGATGTAATGTCTATAATTTTTTCCAAGTCAATAGAGGACTTCATAATCACACGAAGGTAAACTTTGTTTTTTGAAATAGGTACCTCTATTTTTTTCACAGATTCGTATTTTATTTGAGAAAATACGCAATTTTGTTGAAATCATTTTTATTTTAATTTTTTGCTCGAATGTTTGTGAGTAATTGAGCATTCTCAAAATTTACCAATATGGCTCAAATAAATATCTTGCACAAACTATTTGAAGAAATTGATAAACAGAATGATTCCACACGACTCTGTCCAGGCAGTAATTAGTGTACACATGTTTGAAATGATGTCCTTCGAGTTCGGTACACTTCTCGATACAGGTATTTATAACCTTTTCTTTCGAGATATCCTCACAACAAAAACTCTGGTGTGGTCAAATAAGATAATGGAGCTGGCCAGTGTACTAGTGCAGTGTACAGTGGATAACCATCATGCTGGAACAACATGTTTATCTTTTTTTCTGATGGTAAATCTTCAAGAAGTGTGGTAATTGTTGATTTACGAAGTCGTGTATCGATCTTGAAGGATATCATTCCGAACATGTGGGACACTGATTATTGCTTGAACAGAGTGTTGTGAAATCATTATATTTATTACGTTTTCCAAGTGGTTTATGCGAAAGATATTCATTTGTGACGATTGACATATTCGTAAATGTTGAGAATGTTCAATAACTCGGAAACAACTGGACGGAACAAAAAACCGCTAGAAACAAAAATGACAACTTTTTTCACATTAAAGACGAATCTGTAAAAAGAATAGGGGTATTCCTCCACCAATGTGAAAAAAATTATAGCCTTCAGATTCCGCTTCAGGATGATAAAACTTTTGTGTGAAACATTTTTCTCAGAAATCAATTATTTTCAAATTATTTGCATTTGCCAATTTAAATGCTTCACCCTCTTTGTTTGTCAGTTAGATTGAAAATCGATTTACTTCCGGTAAAACAGAAGGTTCAAGTGACTGGACATACCAATTTTTCATACCCAACATTTCATTGTAAATCCTGTGAGGGAATTTCCAATTTTTTCATTGAGCCGTTTTCGAGATCATAGCGAGAGTTTGTCTGATAGACCAACAGAGGGACATGCAGATCAGAATTCTTCGAAGAACCTTTTTTTCATATTCTAGAAGTTCGAAAACGTAAACGCTCAACACCGATTCTTCAGAGAAACATTTTATCCGAGTTCCAGCTACCTATTTGAGAAAAGAAAACATGAATATTTAATTCTATAATTATTTCTCTTCTCCCGGATTATCTGAGACATGCAATTGAATGCAAATCGTCCATTATATCGTAAATTCTAATCGGTACTTGGTGACTGAAATTATTGCCTGTGCGTCTAACTACATCTTCGCGCTGGATTTTCGTGTCGATCTTCTGATTTTATCCGATGGCGTTCCAAAAATAGCTAGTACTACTAAAAACTCCCTAGGACAGAAGCAGAGTTAGTCGCGAACTCAGCTGGACAAAAGAGATCAAAAACTACCAACAGCACTGGGAGCTGATTTCAGAACGCAGTTCGAGTGAGCGTAAGCTGCTTTTATCACGTGCAGCAAGAAGCTGGATGTAGCATGCTCTAATTGGTCAATTAATCAGAATCCCCAAGCGTAAGGGTGCTATTTCATGAGCAGTAAGAAGCAGCAGTAGCAGCAGTTTTCCCCTATCACTTCCGGCGCACGTTTCTGCTGCTCGCAGTTCAATTTCTCGAGCGACAAGCCACAAGATCACAAGAAGCAACGACCTATTTCATGAGCAGCGCTGCTGCTGCGTAAAATTACCAGACTGATGCTAGTGAACACTAGTAAGTTACTAAGCCACTGCTGTTTCTTACTGCTTGTGACGTCGGAACGGTACCTAGTGGAAATCTCCAGATGTTAGACACCGGAAACATTCACACGCAGTTACAGCCAGACTCACATCAGTAGTTTGGGTCACCAATTACCGATTAAGTATTGAAATACACCGGACAACGGGCATTCTGTCGCTCTAGTCGAACGAACCGAAGAGGGAGAAATTGTTGGATAAAAGATTTAATTTGGCTTACCTTCTTGAGAGTATTCTGGATGCGATGACTTGTAGATTGGTGAAAGGTTTTAGCGGAATAACTGACTTTAATATTTTGATACTTTGACTAACTTGGTTTATTTTATAAGTTTGATATTTAGAAGTCACAAACGCAGAGTTACACAGTGTAAGATCTTAAACTTAGTAAAAATGGAGTTGAAGCTCGCTGAACTTTTGGGCAGAGTAACGTTGTATGAAAGTTTTAATGCAAAAGGCTAAAGGATTTTACCGCGAGACTGTACCGGAACTAGATGACGAATCTGGAGGTAGAAACACAAGAGAGCGATCGAGTGATCGGTCGCCCTTTTTATAGGGGTCGATCGTTGCGCAGAACGATCCCCCTCTCTAGTTTTTTGGTAGCCTTTGCGCACCTCCCCTCTTTTCTAGGAATTCTAATTAGGGCACGACATCTTCGCCGCATGCACGCCTGTGATCTTAGTTCTTTAGCTATTACTATATTGTAGGTTTTTACGTATGGTATATCGCTGCTTGGTGCGGTGGTGTAGGTGCGTGGACTTGGTTCCGTAGTTCTCCGAACTGCGTGAGCTTTTCGTTGTGTCGCCAGCCCCCTTTGTGGCGCCAGCCCCCTTTGTGGCGCCAGCCCCCTTTCTGGCGCCCGTCAGCCACTTAACTACCTGTCTACCTCTTAATGTTTTTGCTATCTTGCTCGTTACAAAGCCCATATTTCATTTTGGTTACCTGTCGTTTGTTAGTTTTATAGCTATTTCTATGTAGAGTTACATATGTATCATAGTCGACTACTGTCGTTATTAACCTGGAGTACAATAGCGATTGTTTACAAAACATAGTTTGTTATTTGTTTAACATTATTAGAATCGCGCTGCTGCGAATATCTTTAGTTGTTTGTGTTATAACTATCTTAACAGGTTTAGAGTATTTGGTAATTTGATGATTCATGGCTTTAGAGCAGGTTTACATGTGTGCTTTTGTATATAACTCCCTTCTGTAATTGTTAATTCTTATATGAATCGGCTTGGAAGCTTCTAGAACGTTTTCGTTTCGTCGGTAAGTTTCCTAATGTATTCTCTAGGTAAAGCTCTGTATGGCTCCACATTGGAGATCTGCATTGCCTTCAAAACGTTGCGCGTGTTGCCTACATTACGGCGTTACGGAAGAAGGTATAGTTCATGCTGGGTAATTAGCATTCACGGTTTGATGGTTTTGCAGTCTCTGGTTTTATGGGTTGCAGCAGTGCTATCTTTACATTATATTGGTTATGCATTTATCTATGGTTTTACAGTCTTCTATACTCCAGGCTATATAGTAAAGCGTATGTTGCTTATAGTATAGCTCTCACCTCCGAATGCACAAATGGCATTGTTGAGTGCTATATAATAATTGGGTATAATTGTGTTAGTTAATTATAGTGTTAATATGATAGTGATATATAATAACGTATAATAATATTATAGTTCTCTGTAGTACGAAGATCTCGTAACATGGTTTGTAAGCCTTGGCTAGTGAATTTCATAGTTATTTCCATCTAGGGATATTCCAAATAGTTAGACAGTTGTTTTAAATTCTTATGGTTACAAGATTCTCGTACTTCGAGTTTGGTTAGTTGATAAAAGTAACATGCAGTAATAATAATCGATAAAACATACGGACGTTCCGGTCGGACGTTACACTGCTCATGAAATAGCATCGTAAGATGTCACCAAATGGTGATTTTTGTGAATTGACTAATCAGAGCATGCTGCATTGAGCTATTTGCTGCACGTAAAAAAACAGTTTAACGGAATACTCAAATATTCCTCAGGTTTTTCTACTCTCTTTACGTTGCCTCGACCCGTAGAGTAAAGTCTGTAGAAACGTTTCCAACTGGCAGCAAGAGTGCCCACCAACTGCGGTTTTTTTCTAGTAGCATATTTAACTGACTGTGCAAGGCATGTACACTTGTGGACAATGAATCTGAGACGGCTAATTATTCACACTAGACAGTTAAGTTGGCAGCACAGGAAACGTACAGAGCCATAGTTCGCCGGGCGCGAAACAAACTCAATTTCAATAAACATAACATAACTCATGACCGTCGAATCTAACCATAGAATATCGCGGGATAATGACTTATTGTATTGACACATATCTACGGTTAATTTCCATGGTCATGGGTTATGTTACGTTTATTGAGATTGAGTTTGTTTCGCGCTCGGCCGACTATGGCACTGTACGTTTCCTGTGCTGCCAACATAACTGTCTAGTGTGAAAAATTAGCCGTCTCAGATTCATTGGCCGCAAGCAGCCCTCTGACACACGCTGCTAAAAGTGGTTCGCAAAATGTCCCTCTATTCTGCCGCCAATTTCCACCACTTGTGGCGCTAGTAGTTACCTGACAAGCTTGCGCGCGGTCAGCGAGGGCAGCAAGCGTGTTCAGAAGTCTACTAGCGCCACGTAGAAGAACTAAAAAACGGGGACAAGACGCGTACAATTTTGTGGTATACGAGCAGTGGTGAGTGTCAGAGGGCTGGCCGCAAGTGTACGTTTTCCCTAGTTTTTCGCCCTTGCTATTAAGGCCGTGTTCGAAAATTTACTGACAGTACTGTCAGCAATCTTTTATTTCTTTTGCGCTGCTGAGTTCATGGACAGCTCTGTCTCTGTCCTAGGGAATTTTTAGTATTGGCAGTCAATTTACGAACATGGCCTAAGACGTGTTTACACGATGCTAGAAATCGGACCGATTTCTCGGACCGAGAAAAAGTTACCAGAACTCGTATCGTGTATACAGCAAACTCGGACGTAAATCGTGGATCGAAAACGCGGATGAATAATGGGACGCGATCTATTTTTTCATCCGCGTTTTCGATCTACGATTTACGCCCCGAGTTTGCTGTATATACGATACGAGTTCTGGTAACTTTTTCTCGGTCCGAGAATTCGGTCCGATTTCTAGCATCGTGTAAACACGTCATAAGGGTGCGTTCCGAACGTACCTGACAGCGCTAAAATCGAACTCGGCAGCGCAAAAGAGATAAAAGATTGTTGACAGCACTGAGAGCTAATATCGGAACATACCCTAAATTGAAAACTAGGGAAATCCCAGCCAACTAAAAACGCTGTAGGTTTCCGCCCGCTGAGCTGCAAATTGAGAAAATCACACTCAGTGCGGCCTAGGCATATAAGAATAAACCGCGGGAGTGAGCAAAAGACCCGACTTAACACGCTCACCCATGACTCGAGTCTATTCTTATATGTCTATGGTGCAGCCAACTGAAAACGCTTGAAGATTTGCACGTTTTACGTGCGTATCTTCGACCAATGTCTCTCGTGTTCAAAATTGTCGATTTAATATTGAAAACATTCTTCAGTTACCGCTTAAAATAATTAGGTAGGGCACTGTTGATTATTATTGTTTCATAGTAAAAAAAAAGTATTCCATTGTTTTGTTCTACGATTATTCAGTGAAATGAAACCGACGATTCGTATGCAATTAGTTTTCGGCTTTCTTGCGTAAATGATAAAAGATATCCTATAGTGGATAGCTAACTTCAACGCAATGCAAACATGAAAATTCAAGTCGGTAGGGTTTGGGTTTTTTTAATTTACAGAATAATCGAAGCGAGGGACAAATGTACTTTCTTTTTCAAAACAATTATAATTAACAGTTTCCTACTTAATTATTTGAAGATTAAAAGGTACAACTCAAGTCCGGCAGGGCGGCGTAGTAGTATCGTTAGTCGAACGAATATCGCCCTTACTTTCCATACTCGTCATGCAATATACTATTTCCTCACCAGGATCTTCTTCACGCTTGCGCACTCTCAGATAACTTGGTTTTGCGTGCTAGCAGTAACGCTATCGGGCCCGATGGGGCGTAAGATACGCATTTAGGTTAATCAATCCGTTACTTTCACCGTTGTGCGGGCTATTATTACCAATTATTCGTGTATCGCAGAATTTCTCTTAACAGAATAAGATGAGTGTAAGTGAAATCGAATTCGTCGATTGTAAGGAGGAACCAGATGTCGTAGAATCGGCTGGCAATGCGTCACCAGATATCCTGGAATCGGTTAACAATGTGGCAGCGAATACATTGCCGCAGAGGTCTCGAGAGAAGTACGAGTCTGTTTATGAGAAATTTATGCAATGGAAAAAAACGAGAAAGACGACATCGTTCTCTGAGCATGTCCTGATGGCATATTTCATTGAATTATCAAAAAATTTGAAGCCATCAACATTGTGGAGCCACTATTCGATGTTGAAAAGTACAATCGGTGCTAAACACAAAGTTGACATGAGTACATACGCGAGATTAAGTGCATTTTTGAAACGACAAGCAACTGGATATCATGGCAAGAAATCGAAAGTTTTGACATCAAATGATGTGGAAAATTTTCTCAACAATGCTCCCGATAACCAATACTTGGCAACAAAGGTAAATCACAATAATTACTCATATACTTGTAAGTACATAATTACAAAGATGTTCGTTAATAATTACCATTTCATATTCAGGTTGCCCTAGTTCTCGGAGTGACTGGAGCATGTAGAAGAGAAGAGCTCTGTAACCTAACCATAAAAGACATTGATGACAATGGCTCTATGGCGCTAATAGTAATTCGGCGATCTAAAACAAATAAGCTACGGTCATTCACAGTTGTTGGAGAATTCTACAACATTTTCAAAAGATACGCTGTCCTCCGTCCAAAAAATGTAATGTCCAATAGATTCTTTTTAAATTATCAGAATGGAAAGTGTACGCAGCAAGTTATCGGAATTAACAAATTTGGCGGTATGCCAAAGCAAATTGCGTCGTACTTGAATTTGCCAGAACCTGAGACGTATACTGGTCATAGTTTTCGGCGGACTTCAGTGACTTTACTTGCCAATGCTGGAGCTGATATTACAACTTTGAAGCGCCATGGTGGATGGAGATCCAATCGAGTGGCAGAAGAATATATTAAAGATTCGTTGAATAAGAAGACCAAAATTTGTGAACAGATTGCCGAAACAGTGCATTTACGTCCATCGACGTCTTCCTTTAGGAATAGTCATGTAAATTCCACATTCGCACCACCGTCACCAAAAAAAGAAGTTTTAGATGAAATTGAAGTGAATAATGGCGCATCGACTGTCGATGCTGAATCTGACATAACTATGAAGCAGCAGGGTGAATGGAGATCCAACCCAGCGGCAGAAGAATATACTAAAGATTCACTGAATAATAAGTCCAAAACTTGCGAACAGATCGCTGAATCAGCGCATAGTCGTCCATCGATATCATCCTCAGATAGTAGTGAAGTAGATTCTCCATCCGCACCACCGTCACCACAAAAAGAAAAAGATCGTGAAGATGAATTTGAAGTGAATCATGGTGCATCGGCATCAACCAATAACCCTGAATCGTCTACATCATCTACACCTACATCTTTGAATTTCAATCATTGTTCAAATGTAACAATTAATCTTTCATGTTCAAATGTAACCATTAGTCTTCTCTTAAAAAATGCATAACCACTGCTTTTGATAAATTATACCAAAAAGATATAACATGGCCTTCTGAATTGCTATCAGTCTACTAATGTGAGAACTAAGTTTTCCCACACCCGTTTGGAAAGTTTGACTTTTACGAAGCTGAAGCTAGCAACGTTACCGTTACGAAATATTGGGGAAAACATTGCTATTTTCTTATTTTCACGACGAATGAAAGAACTAAAATTTCAGAATATAAGCCTATATCTTGTTTTATTACGGTTTACTAAATTTCAAACAATTCCAACGTCACGAAAGAAATAATTGTTTTTCCTTAGCCTAAATCGTGACGATAATGTTACTAATTTCAACATGATTGATTCTCAAAGCTTGTGGAGTGTGCATAAAGTACCCTCTTTCCGCCCTACTAAAAATGATCATGTGTTGATTTATAAAACGTTATGATCAAAATTCACATTTACTACATGATTTATCTTTTGAGTACGATAAAATGTATAAAACATCGCATAATAAATTATAAAAGCACGCATCAGATATACGAAATCAAAAATCATATAGTGAACTGTGTAACCTTGATACGATTTTTCATCTAGTGCTTGTGTAATTTATTATGTATTTTATTGAATTTACAAAAATAGACCATGTTACAAATTGCACGTGAATTTCAGTCATAACCTTTTACCAATGTAACACATGATCATTTTCAGTACGGAAATAATAAGTTGGCATGCGCACAGATTAAAAATGTTTTATTTTACACATTATGATTTCTTTCGCGCATGCGCACTTACAAATAATTCAATTTCACGTGCTGACATTGGCATTATATACGGTGTTTCTCATACAAAACTTTCGTTTACAAAAATTATATAAAATATCTATTCTGACAGTATTAATTGGTATTCATTAGTATACCGCATTCGAATTGACATTTTAATTATTCAATGAAAAGTTTTTGTAATGTTTCATAGGGCTAATTCAATATACTTACTTTTTTCGAACACGCTTAAACCTAAAAAAATGAAACTAGCTAACGTGGCAAAAACATGGTAGCAAATTCGATTTCACTTCTCAGATAATCTCAGGGTATTAACTGCCCGACGGTGCCACCACCTGAACCTGCACACATGCGATTGCCATCAGTATCCCGATAACTCCTATAACCCGTTTACGAGTTTACAGACATTATTGTCAAGTTTGTGGGAAAACCCTACCTCGACTAGTACATTAGTTCGGACAGTTTTTGAGTTGAGAAGCTTGCAATTAACGGGAAAACTCCCGCAAATTTAATTAGTTACTAGAGCAGGCACGGATCTAAGGCCGTCTGGGGGGTGGGGGGATCTCTCCCCAAAAGTTCGTATATCTGTAATTATTTTTCTTCGGCTTTGAGACAAATCAGGTTTTCAAATGTTAAAACTCATTTTGTTGAACGAATATTGCGAAAAATATTTTTTTACTAATCTAACATTACCTTAAAATATTGGATAGATATAAAAAAAAAAGCCATAGACGCATAAGCAGGGTAAAAATGCCTCTTGCGGATAACTGAATGATATTTTATGGATAAGAAGGTGTACATATACAAAAATTGATGCTGCGACAGCTAATTTTTCCTAACACTTTGCGGGTGGCGTGCTACGGTCTGAAATTCTTCAACTGCAAGTTATTGCCAACGTATCTGGCTACGGAGAACAATTAGCTGTCGCAGAATCAATTTCCATATATTGTGTATTCTTCGGATCGTGAAAAGTTTATTACCGTCGGGTGAGTTTTTCGAAAATCTTGGGATTCATGAAAATGTCGGAATTCACAAAAATATTAGTTTTGTTGAAATTTTTGGGATTCCCGGAACTCCAAATGAAAGATGTTATACTTTTAACTGAAAATATTGATGTCATTTAGATATACTGTTATAATTTAGTATTCAATCCAATATTAGGAATATCAGGTAAGTTTGGTTGCTCAGGTTTCGGATTTCTCAAAAATTTCTGGTTTCACGAAAATGCCGGGTTTTCTCACCATTCCGGGATTGCCAAAAAACCCGATCCGATACAATTTCGTCTCGAACTAGGAACTTTTTTCCCGAGATTTCGGGAACCTGCATAGCCCTATTTAAAATACTAGATCTCTAAAAGCACCAAACGTTAACCGATTAGTTTTTGAGAAAAAAAAATTTTTTTTGCGCGTTTGACATAAGCGATTTGATTGAAAATGCAAAACGTTATCGAGATAGTCAAGAGCCTTTATAGACACAATGGACAGATTTTTAGTTTATTTATCGTTATGCTCGAAAAGTATCACAGTAAGGAACCAAAAATTTCAGATAATAATTTTTTCAGGACGAATTTAATGACTTTAAAATCTGTCTATCGTATCTATAAATACTCCTCATTCTCTCAATAACATAATTAATTTTCAAATAAATCATTCTAGTCAATCCTGAGAAAATTATTTTGTATGTTTTGTTATTTTCTTTTTTTCTCCGTATCCAATTGAGATTGAGGCCTGATACATTCAGTATCTCAGTATTTCAATAGTACATGTACTTGTCTATACTTGTCTATAAAATATCATTCAGATATTCGCAAGAAGCATTTTTACTCTGGTTTTCCCCCTATGGCCTTTTTAAAACTACCTCGACAATGTAAAATATGTGGTGACAACAATACTTCAATTATTATCTTAATCGATCTTTCATTTAAATAATTAAACAACTGAGTATAAAAAAACATTGCCTGCAATGTACTGCTCTATGAAACCAAGCCTTGAAAATTGATTTTATAAAGTTTTTTATTGCTCAATTTACATTACTTTGAAATATATTCATGAAATAATTAAAAATCTTGAAGTTGCAGAAGTTGTTGAAGGACTACGAAATCGCAATAATTTACTGCAAATTAGAGATTTTTAGTAATCTCACAAAGGTTATTTAAACAGGACGGAAGAGTGGGACGAGTTGTTACACGAGGCGCTTCCTTACACGGCGGTTTTTAGAAAAAAACAAGCATCCGAGAAACTTTATACCTTGACCGATTTACATGTTTTTAAAAGCCGATTATTTCCACTTTGCCTTTTGCTTCTCTACACACAAGCCTTGCTAAAAATTTCTATTTTTTGACTTCAGAATTTTCGTTTCAATTTCTAACGAATAAAATAAACTTCTCCACAGTACTTGGAAAGTTTGATTTTTTTTTAAATACATCTATGTTGTATAAATGTCATTTAAATATCAACCGCAAAGTTAAGGTTTACTTGTTACAGTGATTATCGACAAAAAAAAAAATCAGGTCGGAGCGATTTTGTAGAATTTTTTTGGTCAATAACTGTTAGTTCTAATTTGTCTCACTTGTTAGTTATTAAAAAATCACTCAGCAACAATTTTCATCAAGGCGAACCTTGATTTGAAGTTTAAAAACGGAAATAATGAAATTTTAAAATACAGTCATGATTTACAGTATATTTTACAGTCATGAATACAGTGTTTTTTTTTTTAATTTTTATAAAATTTATTTAGTACTTTTATTTTTGCCCCCCCTCCCCGCTGCCCCAAAATCTGTCCTGAATCCGCGCCTGCTAACGATTCTCCTTTTTATTTTTAGAATAGCGAATTTTTTCCCGCACGCATGATTGTTCATTTTTTGATTGAAAATATAATTAATTATTCGTACCTGGTGCAGGGCGACGTTACACACACTGAACAATGTGTAATTAGGATGTGTAATTGGTTTATGTCAGCCACTAAAACTTTTCCCGTATGTTTATCGCGCCGCGACGTGATCGTTGCACGCCATCAATTCTCCGCTTCACGTTCATTAAACACTGTACGTTTTGGCAAAGATTACATGACGTCGGTCAGGGAGAACGTGGAGAATCCCCATGCGCTTCGCTTACCAAACCGAAAGACGGGCAAAGTCCTTTCCAGACGAAATCCTTCGGTGCTCCAGACTAATTCCTTTGTGTTTTACTTCTGGCATATATAAAGGTGTCGTCGGTGTAGGTCGCGACATTCGAACCGGGTCAGAATCCAAGCAAACATTCAGAATAGATTATGACCCCGAGCACCATTGACCGCTTGCTGCTTGCCCAAGTACCTAGACGACTTTTTTAAATCTTATTTAGCTGTCAGTTGGTTTGTTTACTTTTTATTATTCTGGTTTCCCTACCCAAACGGTTCGGACCAAGAAGTATTGTTTCGTCACACTATTCGCCGCTTTACGCAGATCCTTATAACGTATTTTTTATCATATTTTCAATACATCAAAATTCACCGTTCAAGCTTGTTTGCTATATTTTCATTTCGATTTCAACTCGAGTTTTAATAAAATCCGGGGTGAAAACGGAATATGTTATATTGACAGTCTGATCACGCAATCTCAACTTCATCGGTTTTCCCCATTTGAGATTTAATTTGATTAAAAAGCTCAATAATAAAATTTTTCTCTCGATTTTGTTTTAATACTGGCGTTTTTCGGCAAGGAGGTTACGGCATCGGAGATTGTTGCAGGGGTAACGCTTGTCATTTTAATTCTGAAATGTGGACCAATTTTTACTGGTTGCAGTTGCCCCTCTCGATTCATCCTGGAACAGGATTGTTATAAATTTTCAATTCGTCAGTCTGCAAACAATTTCACAAGGTAGGTCACAAGCGTTTGAACTCTCAATCATATGTAAGAGACTTGTACAGTGGATTTCTATTCCTATAAACTTAGTTGCAAAAAAATTATTTTTCAAATTGTCAAGTTTTTTTTTTTTCAATAGTGTTATTAGAATAAAGATATTTGAGCTTTATTACGAATGTTTGGGACGTCAGTATTGCGGTGAAAAAAAATTAGAAACTCTGATCTTTCAAACAGGGCAGAACTCTCTGTGCAAAGTGTAAACGAAACGTGAAGACAGAATTTGATTTTCAATTTTTACATATTCAGGCACGTTTAATTACGCATTTCTTTGAATAATACTACAGACATTAATGATTTTGTGCAATTACATACGACACACTGTGTAAAGTTCATGTTATTGACAAGAAAACACACTTTTCTCCTTGTACAAAGAAATCAAGCTCACGTAAAAAAACATTTCTCCTCAAAAGCTTCCCAGCAATAACAAAAAAACCGGAAGGTCGAAGCTGCGGCAGAAGAAAGCGGGCCCCATCAGCCACCGAGAAAATCCTTGGTAGGTGTATGTATTCGAATGACAGCGTACATATACATGTATAGTTTCGTGTCCCTTCCGGAATTGACGACTCGAGTATCCATCGTCCTCTCACTTTTACAACTCCTGCCTTACCCCGTGAAAACCCGGTCGTTTATCTCTCTTAGGTCGATCATGCTTCCTATCTTCTTTCCCATCTGTCAATCACTATATTCATCACCCGTTCGACAATTTCGCAGTCCGAAGTACTTCGAAGTCCTCGTTCACCCGATCGTCCCAATCACGGCGATTTCGCTGACTCGGTATCACGTCGTCTCTCTGTTCGTTCACTTCTCTCAAGACTCTTGTTTCACGTCGAAAATGCTCGAATATATTTTTATGTCGTATATAAAGGTGTTCCGGGTGAAGTAGTTTGTCGTTGAATGATTATTCCTCCGATTAGCAATTTGAAGATACAGCTGAACTGTAAATGGTAATCTGAAGCAGAGAAAATTTATAGGAATTCCATTACGGTTGATCAAACGCGCTAGCCCAGAATCAAATTTTCATTTCCGTGTTCCGACCGAGAAGGAAACTGTTACAAATCCATGTTGAAAGATATATGGGACGTACAATCAGCTGGAAAATGTGCTACAACAAAAACATGACTAACAAAAGATTTAAAAGACAAAAAAAAGTTGGAAAGTAATGAAATCTCATCAAGTTACATGAACAATAGCTTACTGTACTCATAAATGAATATATTAAAAAAAGTCTTGAAAGATTTTCTCTTGAACTAGTTGGTCGGTAAAATCAAATCTGACAATTGTTACAATTTACGGATGATAAATTTTTTCATTTTGGAGATAAAAACAATTTGCCTGAACTGAGAGCCTTATAAAGAGGTCGAATGGCATCTTGAACGATTTGAGGGGAGCATTCTTGTGCGTATATTCATCGAAACTGCCGATTCCTTTGGTATTTGACAAGAGCAGTGCGAGTCTTTTCTCGGAGAACAATTTTCATCTCGTGACTTTTCGTCGGTCGATTTTTTGTGATCGAACATTGCCCAAATAGCTTTCTTCATTTCGTCTTTGGAATGAGAGAACCTTCGAATAGCGAGGCCATAATATACCGTTAGCTCGTCGATTAGCTTATCGGTTAGCTTTCCTCTACCTCGAAGACTTTTGTTGTGACTTTTTCACGGTACGAAGTCGTGGTCCCATTCTTTTCTGCACATGATCTGCACATTCTTTTTTTTTTTATAATTTTTTTTTCGTATGGATTAGCGTCAACAATTCCTTTATAAGTCTTTGAATCTCCATCTTCGATCTAATTCGCGTATCGGACATTATACTTCTCTATCGACCACAAAAATATTTTTACTATACTATCGACTTTAATTTTTCCAGCGGACTTCACGAAAATTCTTCTCCGTGATCTTTTTTCCACGACTCGTATTCAACTATACAAATATTCTTATTCCAATACTCACGAGCCTTGCAGTAAGAAGATTTCACTACTAAATCTATCACTTTGCCTTACTAATATCCAATAATTGTCGATACTCCGTAATGTGAAGAGCAGCCTCGTTTCCACCAAGTTCTGTCATCAAAAACAGACAAACTTGGACCTCTTCCTATTTTTATTGATAATTATTGCTTTTACTTCACAGCATTTTTCATGGATATGTTACATACACTTTCTGCAGCAGCGTGAATATGCTCGAAAACTGTATCGTGTAACGAATGGTAGATCGCTTTTAGTAAATCCATGACCCCAAAAAAATTTTCTATTCCTTTCAGACCAATTCCCAACAATTGGAATGCGAACATATTTCGTCTGTTTATGTCATACGCCTTGTTATTGATGAGAGGCCTAGAATAGACATTGGTTGTTTTGCACGAATGTTCAATTCCATGAAGTGTGCATCACCGTTGCATTATTTACACTTCACGACGTTACTAATTGCCGAAAAAACATTAATGAAGTTTAGAATCCGATACCTAGAATTCGCACTAAGCGGTGAATCGATGTTGCGGTCAGCCTTCAGCTTTTTTGTTGTGTGAATATCACGGGTGAATATAAGTACTCGCATTCTCCTGCTCCATTTTAAATCGATTTAGCGGTTTATAATGGTCGATCGACTCCATCAAGACGTCGTCTCCTTTTCACCCAGATAAGCTTGGGTAGTTCGTTCTTTGTTTCCATTTTGTAAGTGAAATTATAGTTCATAAGTAGCGATGCGTGCTTGTAGGTTACTTGCCGAATACTGAGAGACGCTTCACGCTCCCAAAATCCTAAATAACGTCTTCGGTCTCCAGGATAATCACATCACATAGCTCCGAGTGCATAATAGATGCATACAAAAGTAAACAATAGGACTGCTGCGTGTCCAAGCCGTATAGCTCGAGACTTGACCTTCTACCGAAAAATGCCTCTAACTTTGGCAATTTCGCGAATTCCATTACGAGTTATGGTTCAAATTGTTGGTAATACTTCAGGGTTAATTACAATTTGAAAAAAAAAATGAAAACGTTGCAATTATCTGGGTGGCCAGACCCTTTAAGTTGGTCCGAAAAGTTATGAAGAAATGAAAAGATCCAAGTAATTACATCAACGAAGGCACAAAGAAACTATAATATTAGGAAAAAGGACAGTTAGGGAATACGACATCGTTTTCGTATCACAGTCATTACCACCTGAATCGAGGTGGGTGATGAAGTAACCAAACGTTAGTAGAACTTTTGAGTTTTCCCCCACGTTTGTTGGTAACCCAATTTCTTCGCAGCGCACTCTCGAGATGGAAAAGTAAACTAATCCATTCTTACTAGTTAATTCCTTTTCGAAATTCGTTTTTATTGCTGTGGTAGTAGAATATCATAAGTTGTTGAATAAGAAAGTGGAAGAGGAAACTTGCGTCACCCGGCTACATGTGTCATAGGAAACCCGGCGATATAAGCTTAGGCGGATATTTATCGTTCACTGGGAGCTTGCGCGTGCCGTGCGGAAAGTGCGAGAGATTTTGCCAGAGTGATCGAATCGAAGAATCTTTGAAATATAGCGGGTATCAAGTGTAAGTGTTCAAGAGGGTTGCTTGTTTGTTTGTTGACTATTGGCTCTAGTCGTGACCACGGAGAAGACTTTTTTCGTTTCGTGACAGATGGTTATGTAGAATAGCCAGTGTTTTTCGTTCAATCATTTTATCAACCACGGTACCTGTCACTTTATAATTTGCAGCGCGGGATATATCTGTATATAGTACGTGATTTTCATTAGTGGCAATGAGATTACATCAGATATTATAACTTATCAGTGTATAACAGCATCACGTGTTTCCCCGAAATCAATTTTCGCATGAATTGTTCCAGCGGTATCTCCAGCCATACTGCATATGGCAGGGTTGAAAAGATTTTCGAGAGGATCGGACGCGTTGTCGAGGAGATTTAATTTCGGCAGGATCGATCTGGTACCACCAGGACCCGCGAACATGTTCCAGGACATGATTTTGTCAATTTTGTATCGTATCAGAACTTTTATAGCTGATCGCGGGTCGTGTGTCCTCGGGGTAATGGAAATGGGGGATTATTTAAGAAGTTACTTATTCAAGGGGAATGCTTACCATTATTACGTTTGATTTTCCGATGTATATTTGCCGGTAGAATTTGAAAATCACACTTATTTTTTCTCTAGACATCAATATTTTAATACATCAAACAATTTGTTATATCGAGAAACACTATCTTCTCATGTTTTTCCAAATTGAATGGCATGCATTAATAACTCCTGCCAAGTTATGAGGTGAATTTTTAACCACTTATTTTTTGATATTTTCATATACCTATGTCGAATGCGATTTTGTTTGTCATTTTTGCTCGCTGAATCGAAAAATCATATCCAGCTTGTCCCTATAACACAACGTTTTCAGATTTCACACCATTTTTTATTTTTAAAAGATTTGTTTCGTATATTCTTTTTGTAATATTTTTATCAAATTTTCTCGAAAGATAGTACTATACACTCAATTTTTATGAATCGTTTTCAGAACCGATGTTAAAAATGTTGAAAAGACGAATGTTGATACATCATTTAAAATACAGACTATGCATTCGTATTTGAACGTTTTTTCCCGAAAATTTAGTATACAGTTGTAAGTAATATATATCGTTAAAGATTTCACCAAGCCACAGTAGAAATGGTACAAAGTTATAAATAAAAAATTAATAAAAAAATGTCAATATATACGCTAGTTGACTATTGCTGGTATATACTATCCGAAGAAAACTCCGTGTCATAAGAAAAAAGTTTCAAGAACAAGATTTCAAGAATGGATTTTGGGAAATATCAAACTTCAGAACGAATTACAAGTTCATTAGAAAATAATTTTTGTCTGCGTAAGTACAAGTTATGACGTTGGATACTTCTTTTCTCCTCCGTGTCTCTTCCTAGGTTCATTGTAGCATTGAAATAACATCGGAATCGTATCGATCCAAACTCATCTAATCTTGGCAGGAGTAATTATTGTAATGCGATTTAATTTTGAAGAATATGAAACAACAGCTTTTCTCAACATGCCATGTTATTCGACACTTTGAATTTCTGACGTCTAGGGGCAAGACGATTACAATTTTTCGATTCTCGAGGCAAAAATACACTAGGGAGTCATAGTGGCTTTTATAACGCAATCTCGACCCAAAATTTTGGTGATTAGCGTTTTTAAGTTAACCTTAAATCGCTGCTATTGATGCAGGAAGGGTCGTTATAAACAACGATTACATACGGCGGATATATTCTATAGTTTTTAACGCCCAAAATACATCGAGTAGGTATTACAATACCTATTTCTTGCCCACATTCATTCGAATTATTTAACCAGTCAGAGCACAATTGGAACGACATCTGCGGATCCCTTTCAATAATCTTTCTTCTGTCTCAATTATAATAATCCTAGGAAAATGGACAAAAAATTACCAAATAGGATTAGAATAAGGAAGCGTAAGACAGCTCGGAACACAAAAGGAACATCGACGATAGATAAAGCCGAATGGGCGGAAACAAGTCAGAAAAATGATATCTATAGCATATCTAGAGCTAGATTTAGCATGCTGACAAAGAGGGGAAAGCCCATGGAATGGACACTCTACCATTTCACGGACGAATTATTCGTCGGCTTGAACCAAACTGTAGCCAACATAACAACGAGACTTCCACTAAAGATATTATAGAATATTTTATATTATCACTGAAGTAATTGGTGATTCAGTATTTGTGGCGACCTCTGCCGATTAATAACAGTTATACCCAAGCCCCTCTTAACAATTTATGAATTACTTTTGTATTGTTATTCTCAAATGCTGATATAGCAATGGTGCTACGGGTTACACGTACGAATTTTTTCATCCGTGATATTCGATCCGTGAATAATTTAGTCATAAAATAAGGCACGAGAGGGCGCCACTTGAAATCAAGAACGCAACGAAAAACAATTTTATGTTTTACAATTTGTCCCACTGTTGTGGTACCACTTTGGTCCAAACCTTACGAATAACGTGTGGAGGGGAGTACTAAGTGGCCACACCCTGGAAAAGCCGCCCAAAATGTATATAAACAAGAAGCGGCATGGAAACAGGATATTCTCATTCCGAGCTCTTTGAGAGCGCTAATTCGCCGAGCAATTTCTCAGTTGGTTTAGTCTCGCATATTCTCATTTGGAATACTTGCTCTCACTAAACGATTCTTTACAAAATATTCTCATAAGAGACTTAGATTTTTTATACATACTTTTGCCTAGAGCATCTCTCGTAAATATTAATAACAGATTTGTTAACCCTGAACCTTGAAAGGTTTTTTCGGTACCCTTATCCCGGAAACCTGGGTCATTTTTGTCCGGCTCGTTTTTCACTAACTAAATCTATTATAAAAAATCTGGAAAAATTCATATACTATGTTCGAACCATCTCATACAATTCTATAAATAAAAAAAAAAAAAATGTGATATAATTATTTGTAACAACTTTTTATTGCAAGTATATTGCATCGGATGCGTGATGCGTATGGTTATCGAAGAATAATAATAACTCTTGAACGAAATGTGTTAAAATAAAAAATCATACGGGCAATTAAAGCTAAGAGATTGAGGAATAAAAGTACCTGTAAGCCATTTCGAAAAATTTCAGCCGAATGCTCAAGTCTCTACCATGAAAAATCGTAATTTTACGGTACCGATACACTACACCATTTATTATTCTCGTCAGAATAATCAATCCTAATTCAGGGAATACGCAAATATGGAACGCTTATTAAGTATTATAACCGGACTCAGGGAAAAAGGATAGTAAAATAAATATAAGTTAACGCAATATTATTTTTACTTTAATACATAATTTATTTTATAGCAGATATTACTGAATGTGTAACACGGTGGAGTTACCCTCTGAAAGCATGAAAACACAAAACTCGGTCCAAAAACACGTTTGTACAACACTCGACGCGTTAAAGCCTGCCGCAAAAGGTCACCTATTCCCCGAAACGTGGGTCAATTTTGTCCGTTTGTAACTTGCGCCGCTCGGCATTCGAGTACGAGTTGACCCGGAAAAGCGAGCTTCCGCATCAAATTACCCTTCCCCATAAGCTTTGTTTCAGAATGGAGGTGACTATGGGGTGGTGAATATTTCTCGACTTATTCGAACAATTCAAATCGGCTCGGACAAAAATGACCCAGGTTTTAGGGTCAAGGATTAATTAGTTCTTATTTATTTAAATTTCCAAAAATTATGTAAAATATTTATCAAATTATCATATTCGCAAGCTACGGTGTTTCCTTTAGTAAAGCAGAAAAAAAATATGCCAACATTACGAACAAGTGCTTTGATATCGATTATTTATTTCAGACCGCTTTGAAACGGTGAAAAATTTAGTATAAGGTTCGTTCGATTTCACTCTGCGATGGGATATTCATTTTGAATTTTCATCCGTTTTTGAATGAATAATCGATAGCGAAGCTCTTGTTCATATTTTCAGTTTCTTTATTCACATTGCTAGTGCAAACCCTGTAGCTTGCGAATGTAATAATTTGATAGGAACTTGACAAGTGACCATCGTCTAATAAATGACGAAAAAAGTATTTTCGTGGATCATTTTGAAAATTTCGAAGCTTAAGAAGAAGATGAAACCAGTATATGAGGGATTCTCCGTCAACTCGGCCACTTTTTTTTCGACCATCTCAGATCTGCCCATAATTGGTTATATCAAAGTACTACTAAAAGGTACTCTATGTGAATTTTTTCAGATTTTTTAATGCATTATTTGAGAAATTGCCGTTTTTTTTTCAAATGAATATATCTCGGAAACTTGAAGTAACTGAAAAAAAATGACTGCATAAAAGTTGTAGTTTTTTTGTTAGCTTTCGAGGGGAATTTTTGAAAACATATTTACGTTCTGGTAACGCTGATTTTTTACCAAAAAAGTAAAAAATTTTACCAAAAAAAATTAATTTGTGTGGCTTCATTTTTTTTACCCTAGAACCTCGATCCGTGCCACTATGGCGATTTTTTGGCAATATTGTTACACATATTGGAAGACTCTGTAATTTTTTCAACAAACAAAAGGGTTTTTTTTTAATAAAAAAAATAATTTCTTCCTTTTTTGGTAAAAAATCAGCGTTACCGAAGCCTAAAAATTTTTTCAAAAATTCCTCTCGAAAGCTAACAAAAAACTATAATTTTTATGTAGAGTCATTTTTTTTCAGTTACTTCAAGTTTCCGAGATATATTCATTTGAAAAAAAACGGCAATTTCTCAAATAATGAATTAAAAAATCTGAAAAAATTCACATAGAGTACTTTTCACTAGTACTTTGATATAACCAATTATGGGGCAGATCTGAGATGGTCGAAAAAAAAGTGGCCGAGTTGACGGAGAATCCCTCATATTTGAATTAGTGAAAATATTGATTAATTTTACTTTACCTCGACACTATTCTGAGAAATATATTAGCTTCAATGTTGAATTTTGATGACTGATTTCTTTCAAAATAACTACATATTCAATAACAATTTGGTAATACTTGATACCTAGGATACATGAGTATTGGTTTTTCTCAATTATATATCTCAAAATTAGTTGAATAAAAGAGGAAATTGATCCCAGGTCTAAACACACTCGAAAAGAAAAAGAATTTTGTGAATTCATGGGTCAATCAATGAATTTGCAACAGTAATAGCAATAATATTGATATTTATTATACATAAAAGTTACAAAATTTACATTTTTAATATTCGAGACTTCGTTTGGGACGAAGTCGCATTTTCCCCAACGTTAATGCACACATGACGCCACCCGCGGGTTTATAAGTTTAATTTACAACTGTAAACAAATGTTAGCTCTTGTGGTTCATACGAGGTGATTTCATCTTCACGCAGTTCTTTCTCCGACAAAAATATCGGAGATGATAAGCAAATAAAAGGGAGAAGAAAAAATCCGGTTGCAAGAGTAGGAGCTTTCGTTATATATCTAATTAAGGTATCAAATTTCACTGCATAAGAAATAATGAAGCTTTTTGCCCCTGCACAACCATTTGTTAGCTTTCAGTTCACCGTCTGCTTGCTGCGCCGTACTTGTCCATCTCTTCGAGTATTTGAATCTCTCCTAAGGCACTCAGCCATCCATCGATTTTCCTAATTATCTGAACACTTTTTAATCCCATTCCAGTTGTAATTACATCAGCGATGTTTGCTTTGTTTCTAGATTTTCGTCAATGTATGAGTTATTTCGTTTTCTATTCATTATTAATTATCATTTACAGCTGGATAAGTTTAGGGTCAGTCTGATCCCAGTGTGACAGCAGTGTGATTCCAGAGAGATGTGGAATCTAAGGGTTAAGTTTCAGTCATGCTTTTACTGTGCATTAACAGACATGTGCTTGGCGGTAGTACGTGATTTCAATCTTTTTTCGATAAAGAATGATAACACATTGTTAATATACTTTTCGAAAGGTTTTTTCACCAGAGGTCAAAATCTAAATTCGGCTAACATCTAAATTTACCTATCTTCCATTTTTTAGCCTACGGACAATTCCTCCTCCTCATTCTTTTTCATGTTACCTCTCAGATCCCTAACAACAAATGAATTATACAATCAAACATTTAATTCCTCAACATCAATTCCTTTCACCTCTAGTAATTTCCTGCATTAGGAGTAGTGCCACGTAAATGCAGCACAATCGACGTTACAAACGGTAAAAAAGTCAAATAAACATCTTGGCTGGGCGTAGAGTAGATTCTGGTAGCTGCTTATCAAAATCTGCAAATCTAAACAGTATGAGATTAATCATTGCGCAAAAATGGCTTACACTTATTGCAATTACAAAGATCAAAAATTCATTACAATGATTCCAGGGATTACATAAAGATTACAAAGATTGCATGCAAGAATATTACAAATATCAAATTAAGATTATGAAAGATTACGAGTGATTACAAGCGATAAAAAACGATTAGGTACAGAGATTGCAAGTATTACAAACTATTACAAAAATTGCAAGGATTACAATAACTTACACGAGATTGCAGAGCTTACAGAGATTACCTGAGATTACGTAGAAATTCCAAAAATATAACCGAGATTACAAAAGATTATAAAGAACAAAAATGATTACAAGCAATACAAAAGGTTGACAGGAGATAACGGAATACATGTGATTACAGTAACCTGTGTACACCAGATTACAACTGTGATTAACCCCGCATTGAGATAGTTGACGTATATTTTCTAAATTGAATAAAATTGATGACAAAGTCGGGGGTATTATCTTTTACTCTAAACAAAGCGAACATCGTGATTTACGTAACGTTGCAACGAGGCTTAATAAATTATGAAAAAATGAATGAGAGGATTTTTTTCACTCGTGCCAAAATCTGCTGTGTTCCAAAATCCTCCACGAAGATCAACAAAAAATTGGATAAATAATCAATCGAAAAAATAAAAAATATGTCCAAAATATTTTTTTCCAATCTACAAAAATATGAAATAAAAAAATTTCATTCAAATACTCAATTATACAAGAATTTGTTGCTCGACAGTTTCGGCCCCGCTGAAACCGATCTTAAAATTTAGTCAATAAGTTTCTAAAAGGTGAAGACACCAATTAGTTTGACATCAAAGTTTTCTTTCATCCATTTTTATTATATTTAACAAGTTATACCAACGCATTGATAATCACAGTTCATCTCAGGTATCCGCCTTTCATAGTTCTTCTTTCCTAATCACGTGTATTTCGCTGTCAGTAAACCGTCTTTCTTTTCACGCGTGCGTTTCTGGATTGCGTACAATTCCGTCCGTAATTGTATGAAAAAATTTTAATTTTTTTGAAGTTACCGTTGAGTTAGGTGGGCACATAACTTTCGTTTACACACCGGCCTGGGTCTAGTAGGCAAATATTAATTAGGCTCATTAAATTTGTCCAATTAATGCGCAAAAATATTCCTATGTATATCCAAGCCCGTAAGGTCGCTCGGTGTTCGCGGATATTTGCTCAAGAGAGATAAAATTTCACGATCGAAATAACAAGCCGAAAGGTATCATAAATAATCCTGCACCTGGTCTCACCGCACGCTCTTATACGAATATTACACGTCACGGAATAATTTAGGAAGCCTTGAGTTAATTTCATTCCAACGTCGATGTGCAAATTGATCCCGAGCTGGAAAGCAAAAAAATTAATAAAATAAACGAATGTCCGGAGCTAACCGAGTCGTAATTTAACTTCCTTCGCTTATTCTCCATTTTTTACTCATCCTTCAGCGCTTCGATTTCTGTCGATGGAAAAAACTTTACCCAATGATTACTACGTCGACCGTAAGAGTATCAACTTTCATGGAACTTAGGAATGCAAACATGGATGTTCATTTGTGTCGCCTTCTTAGTTTTACTGCTAAAAAATTGTAACCATAGATAAGAACAAATCACTCCTCTTTAAATATGAATCAGTTATGAGTATACTGTTGGAAAGAATCAGTGAAATACCAGTGTAAAGTTACTGAATCGTCAGTTTATGCGCACTGGTTTTTTTCAGTGATATACTTATAACTGGGAATCAGTGAATTTTCACTGATTAAAATTCGCAGAGTAGCTGTGATTGAATTCCTTGAACCTCGTTCGTCTGTTTTTAATTTCAAACCTAAAGAAAAAAATGAAAATTCGTCCAAAATGATTAAATACTTCACGAGGGAATATAATTCACGCTTATTTCGAACCCGAATGAGTCAGAAGTGCAAATTTAAAAAAACCTCAGACTATGAATCCGAATCTTGAAAAAATGGTCGGATTTGCAGATCAAACCTCCGAGTAGGGGATAGGGGGAAAAAACCGGGTACCATTTTATATTCGATTCTCTAAAAAAAATTGGAAGTACAAAAAATAATATGGGCAGTCAGTAGTCTTCAGTGGATCTTAAACTATGAGAAAATGAAGCTAGTTGATGAGAAAAGAAAATTGGTCACTAGGGAGAGCGTGATTTTTTAAAAAAGTAAAAATACCCGGTTTTGCCCCGCTGGTACGGAGGAACCGGTTACTCGTTAAAACGAATTCTCGTTTATTTCCATTGAAGTAGGATGCAAAAGTTACTTTGATTAAAGTATTTTATAAAAGTGTATTCTATGAACAATAATCACACACAAAATCCTCTTGCTTAACATTGCTGCAGGACTCATGGGCAAATTCTCTGCATGCGATGCAATACATCCAGCATTAAATACAATTCATTTCAAAAGACGCAGGCTGCATCTTATACATCCTCTGGAGATAAGCCGTCCATTTTTTTGTTGTTTTTATTTTATTTTTGAACTTAATCCTGCTAAGGTTTTTCTTCCATCAGCTTCTCTATCGGAGTCCATTTTCAGCAGCAGTTTTTCTTTTTACAGCATTTACCCCTCCATAACATCTTGGATTGTTGTAGTCATGTTTTCATAACACCAGCTCTGTCTTTTTGTCTTTCTCTTGTACAGAGGGAAAGGATTATTTGAGTCAAGTGATATTCATTTGATTCAACTTATATATGCCATAGTCAAATGCGGTGAACACGTACTTACTTGATTCAAGAAAATACTTTTGACGGACGAAATACTTGGTACAACTTAAGGGGGGGGGGGGGGGGGAGGGTTTCAGCGTAAAAAAAAAAAATACTTTTTTGTGAATTTTTTTTAAAAATATGGATTGAGCAAATTCAGTCAAACCTTTTGTACATTATTAAGTATACTTTTAACAATATTGTGTAATTTTTTCATGCGGAAATATTAAAAAACAAGCCGGTGACAGAGCTTGCCCCAGAACGTCTCAGAAATAAAACAATTTGCGGTGTTCACTATATCTCGGTCGGAAATTATCCGATATCAAAAACCCTTAAAATTTAGTCAAAGTATCATCAAATCCTCCCCCCAACATTCTTTGATTATTTTTTTTTCATTTAAAAATTTTTGGTGGCCATCTAAAGTGTAAACTGCTGTTTTCCACGAAAAATTCCGCCATTTTATGGGTGGGAAATCCTCGTAATGTAACAAAAAAAATTTTAACTAAACGTTGGGGGGAGGTATTTTATATGTAGAAAATGTGTACCAAGTTTGAAATGAATCGGTCAAGTAGTTTTTAAATGGCAGTGAACACGGACTTTGAAAAAGTAGTTTTGAGAAAAAATCACAAGCGCACGATCGAACGTACAACGACAAACTGACGCTCGTCTCTTGTTTTAAAATATTGTACAGTGTATAGTATACATACATATATAAAATATGTCTTTATGGTTTTACTGAACTGTCTTTACTAAATAAAATATTCTCGAAACAGCATAATGGACCAGAACGATAGAAGTGAGTAAGCTGTATACCTGCTGTCAGAGCTATAGTGTTAAAGGGCAGGAGACTAAGTAGAAAATAACTTCAAGAGTTTTGCTTAGATCGACTTAAGATTTTGGGAATATATTCTTGAAATGTTTAACAATAAGATAAGACAAAAAAAATTCGATTTTTCGAAAGAGTAAAACCTTACCCCCCCACCTTAATATAGAACGAATCAAACCTTTGAATGATCATACTGATTATTAATTTATTCAAGGCAACATGGCGTGAGTTCCTGCGATAATGTGATTTTTTTATTAAGAAAATGTGTGATTGAAATGAATGAAAATTTGATCAAACGCACTTCAATCGCTTTGTTTTGAAAGTATGAAATTGTTGTATCAAATCAAACCGAGCTTGTTCCATCACTACGTAAACGTGCCATACACCGACTACGATTACATGGATTACGCGTCATTGCAAGAATTAAAAGAATTCCAAAGATTCTAGAGACAGCACAAATTATCAAAAGACTGCAAAGATTACACGGATTGCCAGGATTACAAAGATTCCAGAGACAGCTAAGATTACTAAAAAAAATGTAAAAGTAACAAACGATTACAAGATATTACGAGAGATTACAGAGATTACATGATATTACGTGAGGTTAGATCGTGTACACGAGATTACAATAGTAATTAACCCCTTGTTGTAAGTTCCAGCGTACGAGGTGACGATCGAAATTGTTGGTATTTGATCACAAATACGTAAAGAATGACGTACTGAAATTATCGAAACAGATGTTCTACGTGGTCGATGTTCACAGGCAGTTGATTATTGCTCTAATATTAACGCTCTGCTGGTCAACATGGACGATGTCGTCCACCTTGACTTTCTCACTTGTCGGTGTTTCGAGAATTTTTTATTGTTTAACAATATCTACTGATCAACTAATTGAAAATCTCGTAATACAAACTATTGGAATATCAAGTAGGCGCCTGAAACTGACTACCCGAAATTTTTGGCAACTTTCAAAATTCCAAAGTGAGGAAGAAGAGCTCAGGACGAAATTGTTCGTGTTGGCCGTCTACTTCAGGAAAAAACCACATGATTGTCGTAGTGTTAATATCTTTGAGCTTGAAAACTTTTCACTTGTACAAACGCCGGGACATCGCGTGCCAGTGGATACCTTTGGTTGCAGAACACGTATGGCGTCAATCTAATATAATGAGTTGGCCGTAAATGGCAGCACCTGTCGTTGAGAACCAGGAGTAAGGGGAGCTTCGGGTAATGGGAGCCTACTAAGGAAAATTGTTAATAAAACTCATAATTTACGTAATATGTTTTTTTACTAATTACGAACGTAAGCTTTACCTACCTGACTACTAGAAAAGTACTGAAAAATAATTGTGCTAAATGATCTTTGGTTGAAAATACAAAAAAAAGTAAGAAATGTCATTCGCTCCCATTAGCCCACACTTCGGGAAATGGGAGCCATTAAGTGTCCCATATGTCAAATGAGAGCCATTAATTTTAGTCAGTCTGATAAAAGTCTAATCTTGGGTTTCAATCTATCTCAAAACGTTCTAATGTTATTTGCCTACGTAATCGTTAATCTAATCACAAGTAAAAAGAAATATTTGATAACAAAGTAATATAGCTCCCATTACCCGCATAACATCGAAATGAAAAAAAATTAATCAACAATTTCACCTCGTTTTTTATTGCAATTTCAAGAGTAACACCTTGAGTTACATAGATATGGTTATATAGCTGGTGTAAATACAACATAGTACCTATGCATCTTAATGCTTGCCAGAAATGTTGAAATTTCGTACTTTTTATAAGCGGGGAGCAAAAAACATACACCTCTCTCGTGTAACTAAACGTGAGATTATTGAGGGGAGGGGATCTTATCGTTAGTCGAATGTTCAGGAAGACACTCGAGGGCCGTTTGCAGAAATACGAGCATTGGGAAAGCCAACTTTGAAACCTCCTCCATTATCCGCCGTCCCCCATTGCCCCACGCTCCCGTACCGGGTTTGACCCCATCTCATCCCTATAAAATCCTCGGGCACCTATAAGACAGTATTGCAGATCTCGGGTCACCATATTTTGAGTTCACTTAGAATCTGTGATTTTTAATATCGGATTCAATCCGACCTCATGATACTCAAATTTGGATGAAGAACAAATGTTTCTTCTTACTTCATTGTACGACTTCGAAAATTATTGTGTTGAATATCTAAAATTCAATTCAATTCAATAAAATTCACTTAACTTTCGAGAGGCTGATCATAAATGACCTAATTCTGGCGTGACGATTATAATTCAGGTAACTTTACGGACCCCGATGGTAAAACAGTTAACTCCTGTGTAAGTATAGAAGATAATTGTTTTATCATTGGTTTCCGTAGAGTTACTTGGATTACAATCATCACGGCAAAGTTAAGTCTTTTATAATCAGATTCTCTAAAGTTGAGTGAATTTTATCGAGGACCATCGATACGAATGTCCGTAGAAATCGAACACAATTTGAGCGTAGGTTAGACGTTGGGAAAGATACGCGTGCGGATGTTTTATTTTTTTTTTTCAAACTCCGCGACAGCCAGCTTTCACGCTGAGTCGTATCAACGCTGTAGCAGTTTCGGTCGGTCCATTGAAAACTTGGATAAAGAAACTGTTCAAAGCGTCGACATTTGGCGTCCCCGCCATTGATCCTGGGTAAAACTCGTATAGTTAGGCAAGTCTCGAAGGACTCCTATTTCACAAAGGTACATCGTTCATTTTCCCCGCAGCAAGAGGGTTTGATTGTAAAGTAGGAAAGTTTCGGTCGGTAGTAGCAGTTAGAACTACCGCGATTGCTTTCTTCTGTTCCCCCTCCCCCCCCCCCCCCATTCCGCACTTCCAGGACTCTTCCTTACCCTGACTGTTTCATTCCGCGACTTTCCGGATTCGTTGGTTCGCCGGATTCAAGGAGACGTTCGAAATCCTTCTTATCTGTATTCGATTCCATTGATGGAACGCGACGCTCGTTTTATTTCATGCTCAGTTCGCGGCATTGAGCAGCGATAATACGCATACGGGTAAGTTAATGTGAGATGCCAATGGCATTTTAACGCGAATAAAAGATATCCGAATAATCTGTCAATCGTGCGGAGAAACGAAAGAATGAATTCGATAATCGATTCTCATAATATTTATTCAATCCGACCGTAAATAAAGATAGCGTTACTTTCGTTTTTGAATGATATTTACTCTGGAAGAGGAGTTAAGCATTCGTTAATTTGTGTAAATGTTTTACACGATTAGGTATAAATCTTTCAGAGAAATTGATTTGAAAAGGTTCCAAAAAATTTCAGGGTTTTCACGATTAAAGAATTCAGATGAATCTAATTGATCTCACAATATTTGGCAAGATTCCATAACGTGTCGATGGATTTCAAAACATTTTTTGAGATTTCAAACATTTCATGTTATGTGATATCAAAGGTTTCTAATATTTCATATTATATCGTTGTATTTCCAATAATACGATAAGATTTCGATCGAATTTAAAAAGCTTTTAGATTTTTCAAAGAATTGCATCAAAGTTTCAATGATCTAAATAGATTTCATACAAGCTAATGTGATTCCGGAAATTTTTCGAGATTTCAGATGATTTTACAGTATTTCACGAGATTTCAATGGGTTTTCAAGGATTTCAAAACGTTCTAACGGCTTTCAAGAATTTAACGTGGTCTCGAAGATTTCACAAATTTCAGACAATTTCACAGGGTTTCGAAGGATCTTATAAAATTTCATGAATCACGCACACCAGGTTCCAAGGGTGATCAACCCCACAACTTCGGACGTTAGGGACGACAAAAAGTCCTCTTTCCATTTCATAGATCGTGGAGCAGTGTCCGAGGTTTGAATCGGAAAAGCTCGTCTATTTGTCAGCCTTGACCCAGTTTCGCCTAATAGTAGCAGTCATGGGTATAATGGTTGATAAATATTTCATATTTGCACAGTAGATAGACAAACAGCTATGAATATCTTGTTTGTACACGTCGCTGGCCGTAATCCCGTTCTCAGAATCAATTCGAGATTATCTGTACCTTGACAAACGAGAAAAAAAAAAATCTGTTTTTCGTCCGGAATCGCATTTTATTAGGCAGTCATTGAGCTACGCATGGATCCGTAAATCAATTGTATTTTATTTGGAAGATTGATATATTCTCTCCGTGTAAACTCCAACCAGGGGCATCGATTTTTTTTTCTTATCCATATGTTAAATACGCGGACATGATTATATACACAACAGGCAAACAGCGAAATAAAATATAATGTACAATATCCAGTATCGATCAAAAGTTATTCGGAACAATTTCCTTTTTCTCTCACCTACTTACCTGTACTTTTTCTACAGCATACATAACATAAATGATCTCTCTGAAGAAAAATCCAACTTTTTCAGCATTCCTCGTTCTTTTGTCTTCTTTAGAAACTACCGGATCCATATTACAGACATGTCGTTTATACTTCCGAAATTACCTTTGTTCTTTTATCTTCTTCTTTATTTCTCTTGTTTCGTGGGCTGCACGACCTCTGGCTAAGGGAAGAAGTTACCGAGGATTGATAAAAGGAAAGAAAATCGGTTTCTGATTTCATGGATTTTTAAGTTTTTATTATTTTCGCCTCAATTCTCAATCCAACACTTACATACTGGATTCAACTACGGACAAAATCAACCGTGATTCATGAAAAATGTACGAACAATATACTTTTCTTACAAAAAATGACAGAGTATTACAGTCTCTTTAATATGAGTTTTTTGTTGTTTTTTTTTTTTTTCTATAAAAGTTAAAGGTCTCAAATTTTTATTATGGATTCAGGAGGCCCTGCTGAATTAAATTGAATCAGAATAGCTTGAACCCCGCTTTGTAAACCTTTATTGCTTAAATGCGTTTTTGGCTAGACGAGTAGAGGGACGGAGTGGATGGTTGAAAATGGAAAAACACTTAATATCTGAGAATATTCGAAGGATTTATTATATCTTCTGTCCAGTTTCATCATTGTTTCTTTCTTTTTTTACATTTAAGTGTGTATATATAATACGTAATAACAATATACCCTATCTTTCTTACTTATACATGTATTCGTTGAAAACTTTTATTACGCTCGTCGACATCTTACAATTGTGTGAAAAAAATTTGTTTAACTTATTTGTGTATATAAATATGGATATATGTATTATAATTTTTCGAGACAATGTTATCGGGTTTGTTAAAAGGTGTATAAATAATACCGTTTTGGTTGTTAAAATACCGCGGGCAACAGGAAAAAGAATACTATTAACATTATGCGCGAATCTGTGTAATTATGCAACTGTTGTAACAGTAATTTTTAGTGGTAATAAATGAAAGGCGGCGAGGGGCGAACATCCGGGGCTCTAAGGACGACGCCACTCGAACCGCCTCGTTCATCATTTTACTAGTTATTTTTTACTCTTAAGTTGTTTTTTTTCTTTGGTATTGTAAAAAATTGAAAACGTCGCTACTAACTCCGTACTCGAGATTGATCTTTGCACATTTACTTACCTCCACTAACTACGGGTGAATATTAATTTTAAACTACGGAGAGACACACAGCCATACGTCTGCATTTATTAATCCTCGCACTCTGAACTATACACTTGTACAATCATTCGATTTTTTTTTTTGATTTTTTTTCCCCGTTTATACTTTTATAAAGTTTTTATTCTTACTCGCTGTTTTTCTTTCTTAAAATTTATCCCTTATTACCCATAGTTTATTCATTAAAAAAATTTCCAACTCTAGACGTGTCGGTAACCAATTTATATAATATGCATATTACTATACGTAATGTAAAGATAATAAATAAACGTACATACAGCACCTTAATTGCAATATTGGACACGATTACATAACGTTCAATTACAGATACACATTTCAGAAAAGTTTACATCGTTTATAATGTATGCCGTTTATTAATACATAAAATATATTTCTTATCTTACTCGCAGATCTCTCCGCTGATGCGTTTCTAATGTTATCGACGAGAAACGATTTATACTCACGGTTATACACGGCGTTAATTAGTTATTATTTCCTTATGCATATTCATTGTAAATATATTGACGTACGTCAACTGCGTATAATAAGTTATTTATTATACAACATGTTACTGATCTGTACACGTAATATGAAAATAAGAAATTCTTTCCGAAGCCTAATTCGCGCACGTATCGCTCCATCATATATATTTATAGACTTATATTTGTTATCCGTTACACGTTAGCCGCTCCAATTGTTTGGTATGTATTTACAAAATCCTATTTACAACTAATCACCGATCGGTCATCATTTTAATTATAATAAAATATAAGTATTAGAATTTTATATTAAAAACGGTGATATGATTATTATATATATATCTATATACGTATAGGTACAGCTATTTATATAGATAATATTATACATGACACAATATATAATGACAATAATATATTGCATCATATCATTATGTTACGCTCTAACTATTTTTCCAACATTTACGGAGACCGATTTCTTAGTGAACTTTGATAAATTTGGAAAAATGCGGATTTCCGAGTGCAATAATTTATTATTTTCACTGTCAAAAAAACGCGACTGACTACATACTTTCCCGATTTGTCGAAGTAAGCCTTCTTCGGCATTGTTACATAATTTACACATGCATTAATTACATTACACTTACAACGTATATAGCATACAAATTACTATTATACAAATTTTTACTCGACGAGTGATTTTTAAACGGTTTTATATGACCTTCTACGCATATTCATATTGTTTAAAACTTTTCTTGTTTACTTGTATCTCCTATTTCCTTCGTAAATAGTTAGTCAGTGGATGCGACGACGTTTATAGATTGACTAAAGATGCAAATGCACTTTGACCAATCACCGAAGTCTCGTTCTCAAATGAAAATTCGTACAATGATCATTTATCGAGACAGTTCCGCCCCGGCAGAGTCGGTCGTAGGTATAAGGTATAATAATCCATTAATTCGTAAGTGAACTATATACATATGGAAATTTGTTTCTTCACCCCTCGCGTTTAGAAAAATTGAAATTCTGCGCGTTAGGAAATCGCTCAACACGTATAAGGTGTAAGTTGCGTATCGTCTTACGGTTGAATTAAAAATCGACGCAATGTTTGCCGAGGACTTTGGCCCCTGAACTGACAGATTTATTCAAATCCACGTTGTGCAATATATTCTAACCAGCAGTCCACCGCCAATATTTTAAAATGCTTCTTGTCGCAAAACCTTGGCCTTGAAAACTCTTTGAGTTCAGTAAGAATTCGCCAGACTTGGCTTACAAATGTGGTTATACCTCCAATACCATTGATCTCTTTGTAACGAAATATATCCTAAAACCTGACCAGATCTTGTAGCTATACGCAAGAAAAAATAAAAAAAATAATCAAAATCAGTTCAGCAGAACTGTCGTCTCTGTGGCGGTTGGCTGCCCTGCCAAATAGCTGATCACAGATTGTAGCAGCTGCGCATTAGCGGAACCTATCTTAGATGGCCGATAAGTAATTGGTTTATGAGAATTTTTTCAATAGAGAAATATTGAGTGTTTATTTTCGAAATTGTGAGGATCTTTTATTACTAGTTTGAACTACATCTGGTAATTTTTTTAAGCCATTTGAACCATGATTGACTGAGTTGTTTACTTTTACGTCCCGCAGTAAGTCTTCATTCGGATCTTAATTTGCGTACACTTTGGAGGTTGCAATTTTTATCTTGACCCAAATAAATTGGTATTTTTTCATTGTTTAGATTATTTCTAAGAACATGAACTTTCCCTTAAGATAATTACATTTTTGTTTACAGTACTCATTTTTGGTGGTAAAAACCTGTGAGAGATGGTCTATAATGACATCTTTTTTCAAACACGTGTAAACCATTAAATTTTTAACTCTAATCAGTAGATTCAAGTTGATCTTCTTAGACATAATCTAAACAATGAAAAAATTTCAGTTCCCACTTCCAACTTCCAGAGTGTGCGCAAATTGTAACTCGATCAATTATGGCTCAAATGACTTGAGTAAATTACCAGATGTAGTTGAAACTAGTAGTAACAGATCCTCAGAGTTTAGAAAATATTCATTTAATTTTTCTCTGCCGAAAAAATTCCCGAAAATCACTTAGTACGTTTTCGGAACTTGGAGCGAAAATTCAACTTCCGATGCGAAATAATTTTTTCTCTGTTTCTCTTTTTTCTCTGCGGTAAGAAATTTTTTATAACTCTGCCACGAATGAGATCGGTATATATACTTGAGCTCTTTCCAACTTCATATAACAGCCTGTACGTTTACATCATGTAGTTTCAAAAATAGATCCGAACGTATACAGATTCCGTGGCATTCTCCTTGGATGTTATATTTTATTCGATTTGAACAGCCGCTGGCTGGCTAATTACAGCATCTATTTCTATTTCTCGACTTTCTCTGTAAGCGCAATCAGAAGCTGGTTGAAATCCAGTAAGGATCCCCGTTCAACACTGCAATTAGTAATGATCATTCTCATTTTCGTACAATTCACTTAATATTTTGGGAATTGTGTAAACTTTCTCACTCACCGATCAAGTATCGAATTATTTATTATTCTTCAACTATGTTTTCTTTGTTTATAACTCTTCTGAAACACGTCTGGAAGCTTTAAAAATGTTAGAACTTATGTAGCATAACTTAGAAAAAAAGAGCTGAGAGCGTTGATAACGCGAGCGTCATAATCGTTGTGTATTTGCAACATTGAAATATTGAATAATCGTCTGGACAATCGATGCCAAGTGTTTTCTCAAATATTATCTCTAACCATAGTGAAACGGTCGATGAATTACTTTCGTTCAAAGATTTTCATGCCTCAATTGACTTTTCTCCTAGATGATTACTATTTTCTTTCTTGATTTCACGTGCAATCGAATATGTGTATCACGAGATCGAATTCCAACGTTATCCTCGAACATAATCCTGTTCGATGGGTTTCATCGTACGTAACGCATTGTAACGCAACGAATAATAACGGCGATAAAATACACCATAGTCGTATAGAGCGTAATCGGGTATAGTTTGTCATTAATTTTTAATTAACTCGAGTCGTATGGCCGAAGGAATATTGGCACGCTGGTCGTTAAAACTAGACGATGTCAGTTTCACACTGTCTCCACGATCTTCTCTCCTCTGCTTGCTTGTAAATTCTCCCTTTTCTACCTTATCCCATGCTTCGTTGTCCTGTGTAGTTTCAATAATAACGATAATGAATATTTGCGTATGAAAGTTTTTTTTACCCCTCGTTTTACGTCTAGCAGCACCTCATGTCCTGGTATTATAGCGTAACCTGCAGGTGAAAAGATTGCCGCACTCGCTCTATAATACTGGAACTTTTTCCTTTCACATAACAATATAATACACGTCTAAGTTTATAGAATATTTCCAATGCCAAGAGCCGACGAGATATTGTACCTCGTATCTTTTCGTTGAAAGTCTTGAAACTACGCGAGGAGTCGACGCGAAAAATAACAAATAGGTACACCAAAAATGAAAAAAAAAGACAAAAAATATAGAATAAAAAGTTGTTCTCCAGAGCAGAAAATAGAGGGAAACTTTTGAACCAAAGTTTACGACACGTGATTTGCATGGATGCACATTTGCAAGACCGAAAAGGCTTGCGCTTTTTGGAAAAATATACACATGTACGTGTCAGTGTACATAATATGGTATGTAAGTCACTCAGAAAACTGCATTTTTAAAACGAAAAATTATTCACTAAATTCAAATAAAAAAATGGCCTAGAAAGTATCCTACATGTTTAATCTTAGATATCGTGAAACAGGTTTCCTTTTATAAGGTATGTTTAGACGATGAATTTGGTGCTCGAAATATGCCTCTATAATTTATCGCGAAATTGTGCGCGTGACAAGACCTGTTTAGTATATTTTCATAGCGGAACCCGGTGATGGGAAAAGGGAAGAAACACAATGGTGGTGAGTAAATGAAGAAAAAGATTCGACGCTGAAATGAAAAGGTATAATATGTAGGTATCCCTATATGGTACTATACGTACGTCCGACAGAGAAAAAAATTTATTCTGTTACACGTGGGAAATCTTTGGAAACTCCTTGGAATTACTCGAATTTCTGAAATGTTCACGAAACATTTCTGAAATTCTCACCAAATTACTGAAAGATTATCTGCAGATCTCTGTAGTACGTTATAACTGCAGTTGATTTTTGATTTCGATGTTCAGATAAAAAGAATATTCTTGTCTCGGTGATTTATTATATAATTTTTTTAGCGTGCAGTTCCATGTGCTGTGTTTTCAGAAAAACCTTGAGCTCTGCTTTATCTGTTATTTGCATTCGAAGTAATAGTATGGCCGAGCAATATGGCGTCGCACCGGCCAATCAGCTGATCGTTTTAACTAAATATTTGGAATATATAAATGAACAGAAAACTTCGTGCAAGCGGTAACAGTTCTGCTTAGTCACATTGAGTTGATAAAGAGTGAAATGCACGTTGAAAAATCACATTTCTAATTAGATACGACGGGGCGTGTCGTTCGGTACATTTTCTCCGGCCATGTGGCGTCTCTCCATATTTCGGATTCCAGTTCTCCGTGCAGTGTCGAGTAAATCGAAGTGGATACGAGACCTCGTTACACATATTTGATAAAAATTCAAAGCACGCGCGTTCACCCAACTTGTTGTAGAGCTTGCACCTGCCGTTATACATATAGCCCGCATAAAGATAGTTCGGACGAGTAGGCCATGGTGTGATAAAAGTGAAGAAAGGGAATAATTTATCGGTGCTTTCGGGTAATGCAGGGACCAGATAAGCCTGAAGCGTGTCGCGGGTGAAGGACGCTGATTTGCGACGCGGTTTTATTCAGGTGATAAAGAGCTAGTCGGAGGTTATCGGGCCCCGGGGATGAGGGGGGGGGGGGGGGGGGGGGCTGGAGAGCTGCAGATCCTGCGAGAAACCGGGCGAGCATTCTGTGCAACGGCGGGAAATTAACATCAGGGTTTAACGCGCCGTCGGTTGTTACGTGCTCGCTCGTTGTTGGTTGTTGCGGTCGTCGTCAAACTCCGTGTCGCAGGGACGTTTCTATTTTGCCCTATCTGTACATATACGTACGGTACGAACGAGAATCTCTCCGCATGAAACCGGCGTAATTAGACCCGGATCAACCGTAAGGCCCTCGAAATTTTCGACCTTTCAATTTTCAAAATAGTGTATAGATTTTAAAAAATTTGGGTACGTGGACTCTTAATCTCTGCCAATCAAGGATAGAATGAACATTAATGTCTCGCTGCAATCCGATTTCGAAAAATTTCTTGCACAAAGTTAGAGAACTTTATGCACACGTGTGTAAAATATCGTAAAACCGCCAAGTTCTTCCCTAATATCACAAGAAAATCTAAATGCTTTGTCTATGTTGAGCATAGAGAGTGAAATCGCTTCGTGATTTAGATTTTTAAAATATAATCGATGATTTAGCCGGCCGTTATGGCGCGAAAAAAAATATGAAAAACAGCTACTCAATATCGTAATACAAAATCTATTTCACTAGACAATACTATTTTATACAAACTTAATTACATAAGAGAAATATTATAATAAAAACGTTTTTCCTAACCTCAGTCGATTTAATTTTCTTTCAACATTTTTTCATTCTAACCTATTGGACCATCTTGCAGGATCGACATTCGGCCTTTTTTGTTTTGTAGAACAGCGTTATGTATCGTACTCCTTCAATTCGGGCCTGGGTGTAATATACCCAGAGTAGATGTTTCTTGTGTCTCCAGAATTGTAAGATACGCGCGGTTATACTTGAGATCGCATCGCGCCTTCAATTATATAATCATCCGGACTAATCTCTTTCAAATTCGAAAAGTGTTTTTTAAATTTTTCGGGAAAAGAGTCTAAGCTCAAGTTTTTGCCGTATATATGCCGTCACGAATTATGAGATGGCTATTTTTTTGTCCAAGCCGGTTACGTTGGTAAAGTAGATTCAGCCTGCCGTACCACCGCTGGTCAACTGCTACGGGCAGAATCTGCATTACCAACTTAACCGATTTGTCCAAAAAATTAACCGTTTTAGAATTTGTGGCCACATGTGTGCAAAAACTCCTCGTAACGTATAAGATTTTTAGGTCGAGTCTAATGAGAGGTGTCTAACACCATGTGACTTTTTCCCATTTAAATAACATGTAAAAGAATATACCTGTTCTAGTTTCTTGGCAGTTTATCACAAAATAATCGTTAGTGTATAACTGAATAGATAGTTATATTACCCTCAAAAAACTTTTCACACGGTTCAGTGGAAAACGTTTTTTTCCATTAAAGTATTTGTTATAACAGTGTGAAATAAGAAGATTAATCAAACGTTCTTTCGTGTTGAATACTGCTAATTGGAGATTCGACGTAATGCGAAAAATGATGTGTAATCCGGTTTTGCACATGTTGAAAATCTTTGAAGATATTGAAGATATATAACGAGTATGCAATAAAGCTTTCTTGGAGTTTTATATCAATACATAATTCGAATTTTTGAAAAGGTTTTGTCGTACTGACGCATTTTTATTAAGTTTGTTACGATATTTAATTTTTCGCGAGTAATGAATGTAAAAAAGATCTCGAAGAAAGAAATACCACTAAAAATGTCCATAATTCTTCTTCCTTCTGTTGGAATCTTGCAAATTAAATTGGATTTTACGTAGTTTGACTTGTTTCGTTACGACGCGAATATTTAAAGTTCACTATTATCGACTCTGGAATAACTTTTGATAGATACTCTTATTTCACAATGTTGTAATGAATTCCCTCGAAAGAAACATTTGATTTCAGACGTCATCTTGGTTAAATAAAATAAAACCCGTGCTAATTTTTTATGTTTCAAACTTTTCTGGTCCCTTTAAAATTTTTTTTCCCTAATGTTACAACAATTACTGTGAACCATTTTTGTGTGTCGAATTTGGAAGACCAAGTGTTCGGTGATGATTAACCTTGACATTTTGCCAATTTTCACTCAAATTTCGATATTTCCCACAACGAATCTTCATACAATTCGCCACATGATCTGCTTCGTCAGTTTTGCTTCCGTGATTTTTTTCAGAAGTAAATTTACCTGAATCATTGCTAACGAAAAGGCGTGTGTTTAAATGGATCAGATTTGACACGAAACTTTCTAAACATTCGTTATTTCCTGATTTCAAGATTGCTAGTCGTTCGTGACGTTTTAGTAATTAATCATGAGATTTACAATTTTTTATGTAATCTTGCTACGTTGAAGTTCAGGATAGGTTATCACCTGTTTCTAAGATTGTTCCTTCTGTTTTTTATGGTTGCTATGTTTCGTTTGATTTTATAATTCAACATCACACAAAAAATCCACGAGAAAAATTAGAAGTAGCCAAATTAAATTATTCACCGAAAATTATATTCCAGGAATTTACTATCAAGTCTAATCAATGATTCTGAAGCAATGAAATCTTAGCATCATTTTTCAAGAAAATATATCATGTCCCTTGTGAAATTTTCGTTCACACCGGCTCATTTTGTAATGGTTAAACCCGGTGACGTGTCATGATTTATTACGGCACCCAGTTTGCCATTCTAGATACGTTTCCTCGCGTGTAAGGTTGATGTATACCCGGCCTTTAATGTGTCTCCGGAAGTTTTGTATGTGAAGGTGTTGTTGCACACGTGCACGTTTCATGTTTTATTCTCCCTACCTATTATCGTTTGGAACTGAGAGAATTACTAACGACAATATGTAGCTGTTTTTAACAAATTGATTTCATGCTAGAGGTGAAATACTTTTCAACTCATTACAATAAATGTCAAATTAATAATATTTAACTATATCTTGGTTGCACGGAAGTTGGTCTTTTTCTAAATGAGTGAAAATTCATCGATCATCGTCAGTTTGACGTCGCATCACGATAATTAGTACCAGAAATACTTTTCGGAGGCTGTTTTGAAATGTTTGTAAACTGTAACAACTGACGTAAATTGAATTTTGGACGTGTTTGTATCAACGATTCAACTCGCACCGTCGATTTAACGATGTTTCGTTTTGTTTAGGTGCAGGGTTTTAAACCAGAGTGGGCGGTTTAATTGTTTATTCTTCGGTAAAAATAATAGCACATATTTATTTTTCCACTTTTCAAAGTGTTATGGGCTAGAGTAAAATTCATAAATGCCTTAACTTTCCGGCTAACTTGTTTTCGGTCTGAAACAAAATGGGACTTGGACGACTTCCGTGACAATCAACCCACCATTCTCTCACGTCAGCTGCATTGCCAGTCATTGTCGCATAATTCGTATAGAATTGAACTCACATTTTGTTTCGGACTGAAAACAAGTTATATGAAAGGCCTTTTTAACATGTAGTAATGTTTTTTTCGGTCTCGTCGGTCAACCAAAAGAAATGTGATGCGTTCCACAGTTAGATTTCCAACAAGCTCAGTAGGTAACTCTTCTCACGATACAGGATCTAACTTATCAACGTCGATAATAGAGTCGATAGATAGATTGGCGGCGCCACGATGGTGATGAACTTTGTAACGTAGTTTAGTAGTTTTACGATAATCAAGAATATATTTTAAGTAATAACAAAACGTTTATTCATGTGAGTGTGTTTTACAGTAGTCTAGGTATATATATATTATAGATGGGACTGTTGCCTAGCGGTTAGCGTCTATCTTATGGTACTATCTATGGCTAACTATAGTTGTCTATCTATGTTACAAACTTGATGCCATGTTTAGTCTACACATAAGAGTATAGTTTTTGTTAATTTGTTTCGTTCCTGCTCCCTCCTTTTTCTCTACTGTCACGTAGCAGTCTGGTAACGGTTATAAAAGCCTGCTTTGAATACTAGAAGATTAGTACCTTAGACATGATACTTAAGGGGGTGCCCGGTCGATTTCGACGTTGAGTTACATATCTTCAAATATCGAGATCCACGTATCTCAAACGCGAAAAAGGGTTTAACAGTCCCATTCTGTAGACAATTCTGAACAAAAACACTCCAAAGCAGTTTCATTTGACGCGGAAATAAAGAAATTGTACGGGTTTTACTAAATCGCAATAGCAAATTTGTGAACTCTTGTTGGTTGTAGTAAACGTCCTGGCTTTTTTTAATCCTGGATATGATTTGGTCTCGAAAGCCATGTTTTTGCATTTTTGGTTTTGTGGGTATCTATTGTAAGTACAGTTCGATTGATTTTCTAGTTATTCGTCGCTGTTTGTATCATAATTTGAAAAATTTAATTTCATTGTAAATAAAAAATATTATAGTTCTAAGGAGAGCTCCCCGAAAAGGGCCGAAACGTGAAATGAGACTTTGTTTCTTCCGGCTGACGTACGATATCGAAAAAAAATATTATTGAAAACAAGTTAGTCGGAAAGTTAATGTATGTATTTTACTGTACATACATACATTAAATAATAAATCGAAAATAACATGCAACAATTAACCGTGTATTTTAACGACGCTGCAAAGTTTTATACGACTGGACAAAATTTAACTGTCTGAAATCCCTTAAAAAAATTCGCCCTGTCATGCAAATTTCAAGCTCACAGTATCATTTAGTCAAATTTAATAATATGACGAGTTCTCGTTACGTTGTTTATTGATTTAACCCAAGGTATCTAATGAACCAATAGCTTCGACATGATGCTGAATAGCATTTATCATGACGCATGACGCAACGTATCAAAATTCAATGCGGAGAATTGAGGAATTGTATAATGGAACGTACAATCAAGTGAGAAATGTATCTAAACAAAAACATGACAAAACAAAGTTTGAGAAAGCGAGACAAAAGCTAATTAGGTGAAATCTCGTATAAAAAAGTCCCTGTGATCTATAAAACCTTTTAAAAATACTGAATTTCAACTTCATATACTATACTATTGGATTATTGACGTTACTGAGAAATGATATTCTTCTACTATTATCTCTTCAGAAAATAAATGAATTCCTTGCAAATCGTCTTGGACAGATTTTCTGCAGCAAGAGAACAGTTTACGTTTTCGCCTAGAGGACACCGTCCGTAATTCAATTTTTTGGAACTCGCGTAAAAAGTTTTTTCTGGCCCACGCGATTCTTTGTTAAAAAACGAAGAAAATGAGACCCTATAAGACCCTTAAGGATACGATGTACGCGAGAGATGAGAATTTACAAGATTGGGGCGTTTTTTTCACCCCCCCCGTCGCCGAAATGGGTAAAAAATCTAACGTCACCGTCCTAGGATTAATACGCACAGTGAAAAGCGCGGTTTCGTAGTTTAAAAATTCAGTATTTCAAAAATGAACTTTTTTTTCAGTTCCATGATAACTTTTATATCAGGTTCAGTGAAAAGTTTTATTTACATTCGTTGTTTCACGTTTTCGTTCCGGTGCGTATTTAGAACTGGAAATAGGTGCAGAGCATGAGAAAAGAGGTCAAAATCCACGCGAAACCAACGCGAAGTTCTCGTTCATTCGTTTATTCCTAATTGGTTCACGTATAATTTAATGACGACGGTGGCAATTGCAGTGTGCAACACACGAAAAGCTCAAGCTTGCAGTTAACTTGACGGTAGAAACGTGCGCAATGGGCTTTCATCTTAGCATGCAGCGTAATGGGGCCGCTATTTCTCTCTCTCTCTCTCTCTCTCTCTCTCTCCCTTTTCTCTCTCTCTCTCTGCCTGGTACACAAAGACTTGTAAATTCTTCCCGCGACATGTCGCGTGGGTACATTCGTTGTATACACAGCTTAGGCATAGATAATAACGCCCTGTGTTTACACGCCGGTTCACATACGTTCGTAGACACAATTATACCAACACTGACGATGACACTCGGTATCCTCTTGAGCTTTTAGCTCGCCGACATTTGTAGGGCGTGTCGGTTGCCTCTCGGTCCCATTATCGCGGTGCAGCTCCTGGACTAAGTGCTGCACCTGAACACCACCACCCGATGGCAATTCGGGATGAGGGAGAAGCTTGTGTTGTGCTTTTCATGCTTTTTCCGTCCTGTCTCTCATTCCCTTTACTTTTCATCCTTCCACTTCTCTGTTTCCAGAGAAGAGGGGACCTAAGTGTTATCATTCCGAAATATACAACGTTGAATTTTCAATAGATCCACACGTTTCGAGGTACAGAGAATCGAAATGGATGCTTGGGTTTGTCGTCAATTTTTTCACGCATCCGACGATATCTCGACAACTGATGGACGGATTTTGATAATTTTGGTCTTAAACGATGAGCGAAAATGGCTGACATGAGCAATTTTTAAGTTACCTCCACGAGGGTAACATTTCTTTTCTTGTCTACCAATAACTCGAAAATCATTTAACTGGTCTGGTCAAAATTTCGTCCATTTGGGTGGCTTTATTTGATCAGATTTTCAACAAATTGATATCTGATTCATTTGTAAAGATAAAAGTCTTTTTGCCAAAAAAATATTTCATCTGCTGAAAGTTCTTTCCGACCAGTTGCTTTTTCAAAATGTTGTTTCTTAATGTTGCTTGGTGGAAATCAGTTTTCTGAATGTGAAATTTATCCTTTATAGAAAACACCTGCACGATTTTTAAGCTCGTTTCAAATTTCGTGAAAAAAATGAGCGAGTCCTACAATTTTTCTAAAACATAATTCAAGTTTTTCAACAGACTCCATCATCTCATAAATCGCAGTTCTATTGTCTTTTTTCATAAGAAATTGACCTTTCTTTAATTATGAGTTCTTTTCGAGAATGATTATAAATTTTGAAACTGATCACTTATGCCTTTGAATCTCTTCCTAAAGAGGAAGTTGGAGAAAATGATCAACAACGTGGCGGTGAAAAAATACTTGACTGAAAAGAACTCGGCTTATTTTTAAAATTCGATCAATAAGAGCGTTTTCATCTGTAAACCAGTGACGCGTTTAATGCGTGAATTCGATTAGACCGAAGCTTTTGAAACTAATCGTTTTCAATTTGTTCAGATAAATCACGCCCATCGAGTGTGTGTAATCTACGTTTACACATGAAGCGACGCGTGCCGCTCAGGCACGGACATTTTCCGTGACGTGATTTAGATTCAGGTTTACTGTGAGAAATTGATACTGACGGCCGGTTGCACTATCTATGCAACGTACACGCATGCTCGACGCGTCCCAGGAACAATATTCTCGGTTTGAACCTCGTCAAAATCTACATCATAACGCCCTGCATGATATAACTAACGCAGATATGATTTGAATTTCAGATTCAGCGCAGAATTGACGATGCAAGAAACCACATGGGAGGGCAAAAAACGCGACGACACGTATCTACGTTTACGTTTTTTTAATACGCGTACCGATTTAATACAGAATGACGACGTTGCGTTGCTTTTTATCGTTGAGAAACGATTTTTCGTCATATTTTCGTCATACGATGAAAACTTCTCGCTAACAGCTCTTCGCAATTACCAATATTATTAGCGGGGTAATAATTACTCGACGAATTGACACGTCGGTACGCTTAGTGAATTGATTAGTGTTAATTCGAATTCAACCGAATGACCTTTCATCACTTTAAATATAATTTCAATTAATATTCAATAAAGTGGATCTGTCCACAAATGATTATCATTATGCACTGAAATTACCTAACTGGTCGCCAATATGAATTATAACCTTGCAATGAAATTTGGACTTTGAATTGCGTTTACGTTGTGTAGAAAAGCTCTTGGTTAATAAGCGTTGAATCAATTATGAAATTAAACTAGTACTTTCTTTTTCAAAAAATTCAAAAGACACTTTTTCAATTTAACGAGAAATTCATGAACATGAATGTATATATACTATCCATGTACAAAGTTTCATAAAAAATAAGCTAATACATGAATCGCAGCCGTTTTGCTGTGCTCACGGAGCATTTTAGTTAGTTTAGATAGTCAATTATTTGCCCCGACTATCAAGTAGTCTGGTTTTTGTAGTTTCAGCTATTTCAAAGGGTTCCCTAATCTCTGGGTTACAGATCGGCAGTAAATGACGAAATATGCAAATTTTATTGGCAGATATCCCGCTCGCGGGGAATTTGGTCGGATTATCTCAACTCTAGTATGCTCAGAGTTTTTTATTCGGAAGCAATATTTCGCGAAAGCTTACGACCAACTGATTCACGGTTTGTTACCAGTACGAATGTAATTTTAGCCGGCTTGTGGATATAATGCGGCTCGGAAAAATTATATAAAGTAACTGTTTTTTATTTATTATTCCGAACCCCGTATACTCGTCGAAACATTATTCACGTGTGTGCTTGCAGTACGGTTACACAAGTATAATTCAACTAACGGAATTAGCGGCGTAACGTTCAAGTTCTGACGACACGGGTTTGCTATGCAAGCCGAGATTCGGGTACGTGCTTTTTCGCAAAAGCTCCTACTCGTCGTCATCCCCTTCCCGTTGTCACTCAATATTTTTTTTATTTCTCTGTCGTTTTTCAACATCATTTGCATTTTGCGCGGCTAAACTCGGCGCGCTCGTATTTTCGTGTACAAAATACGCTGAATAATTATTTCGTGTAATGTGAAAAATGTGTTTTTCTAAATCAATGTTAAATTAGGTCGTGTAGTCATTTTTTAACACAGGTCAGAACTGTTTCGAAACAAAAACGTGAATAATCTAAAATTGAAAAAGTCTAACTAAACCACATCAAGTTAGGTATACTCGACTTGAAAGGTTTCTGTTATCTAGAAGAAAAGGTTTCAACACTCGACTTCGACAGCAATCATCCTGATATCAACCACGTCAGAGAATTAATCTACGATTTTTTTAACGGCAAAATCCTTACAGTTCGACCAATTTTGACGAGTAATAAGAATTTCCTCAGAAATACAGTGCGTTGAGAGAAATTTTTAGTTTCGGTTACCGTTCAGTCCTCTATTTTCATTTTTTACCACAATCGGAAAATATAGTTTTAGGTATAAAATGAAAATTAGTTTTATAGCTGTTACCGGAAATTCTAGTATTCGTTACTGTTCTTTTTCATTACGATCACTGTTGCTATATTTTCTTGTAAATGTTGCAAAAATTTAATGCTTGCGGAACAATAAATTGACGTTGAAGCCTTATTTAACTAAAAAAGTAGAGTAAAGCGAACGAACTAATTTTGCGTTGCAATCACCAAAAAAGGACCGACGATAGAGCAAAATGGTTAGGCGTACCTCGTTTTTCGTAATTCCAACAATATTCAAACAGTTTTTTTAACGGTACCTGTATTACTAAATTTTCCTAGTTACTGTAACAAATGAAATTTTTCTCATCGTGCAAATCGTCTGATGACGTGAGACAGTTTTTCTTTCAAAACTTTATCATCTGCCTGCCAAGTCTTGATCAGTTTCAGATTTTTTACTCGGCAGTTTTTGGGATCATCGCGAAAAAACTTTTTGTCCCGTTTGTTTTTTCTTCAGCTGATCGGTAGGTAAAGAAAAATTCGATGCATACAAATCGTAATTTACATACGATGAACTTGTGATTTAGCATTAAATATATTATCGTTATCCAAAATCCAACTGAGACGATCTTGAGGAAGTTCATTCACGAATAAGATTGCTATTGGTAATCAAGACCAGATGAAAAATGACATAACAATATTATCTCTCCGGAATTGTTTCACGTAACGAGGAATAAACATTAAAAATGCATTATTTCAAAATTTTATCCTTGTCACGAGGATCTTTTTATTTTTACATTGTGAGATTTTGTAAATTTTTGTCTTATACAGTTTTGTTTCGACCACTTATTTGACCTGACTGTACGCCCCATGCATCCTTATACTGAGAAAAAGTTCATTTCTTATAGTAACTAGAAAAATTCAGTAAAACAGGTATCGCTAAAAAATCTTTTCGAATATTGTTGGAATTAGGAAAAACGAGATACGCGTAAACATTTTGCGCTATCGTCGATCCTTTTTTGGTAATTGCAACGCAAAATCAGCCCGTTCGGTTTACTCTACTTTTTTAGTTAAACAAGGCTTCAACGTCAATTTACTGTTGCACAAGCATTAAATTTTCGCAACAGTTGCAAGAAAATATAGCATCAGCGATCGTAATGAGAAAGAATAGCAACGGATACTAGAATTTCCGGTAACAGCTAGAAAACTAATTTTCACTTTCTACCTAGAACTATATTTTTCGATTATGGTAAAAAACGAAAATAGTTAAGAACCCAGCGGTAACCGGAACTAAAAATTTCTCTCAGTGTAATACGCTGTTTCCGTTGTTGCTGGTGCTGCGCTTGTGCATTTCCTGCAGAGGTTTAAAATCGAACAAATAAATAAATATGCGCGTCACGTGAAATCGGAGTTTGATCGAGGGATCACTTCACGCACTTCTCTCATAACGCCGGGTGATTGATCGGCGAAAATTGCGTCACGCTGCAAGGCAATGTGCCTGCGCTCGAGTAAATAAATCATTAAATTGTTTATCCTTTGAACCGCGTGTACTGCGGTATAATAAATATATTTATTATACTTGGGTTATATCTCGTAAACTCTTGGCTCAAACATTCTATTAATATAAACACGCGATGGTCCGCACATTCGAGATTGTAACTGGAAAAAATGTGCCCGATGCCCAGGTTTCCTTACATAACTTGACACGTTCTGTAAATTTCACTTCGAGATGCTTCGTTTGTAATAATAATTATAACTCTGTCTTAATTTATACACACTTAACTTCTTACTTTCGTAACGATTACGCGTATATATATATATATACATATTATAAATGCATGTATATATTACGTATAGGTATGTGGCCGAACGAGTTCCGTTGTACCAAACTCACGATTCACTTTTTTTTTTTTTTTTTTATCCCACTGAGAAACCTGGCTAAAGTTTACTTTTACGAATGGGTATGGAATATAATAATATCTTAAAAAAATATTTCATCTCTACGATCAATGAAAATGATTTCACCTGTTAGCTCCTTTGTAACAACGTAAAATCCTCTATTCAAAAAAAAAAAAGATACTCCACGTCGTATCGTGTACAAAACATACGACCGAGTTTAAGGAAATTCCAAGTTTTTGAGGTAGGCAATTAAAGTGAAAGCGGCGGTGTGTTCTTTTACACATTTGCCAAAATATTAGCTCGTACCGTTCGGGTTGAAGGTATTAAGAGGAGCTGATTGTGGTCCAATTTGAATGCGAAACTCGGCATTTCCATACAATTAATTAAACTAAGGATTTGAGCTGGATTTGCGTTTTAAAACCGCGATGTAAATTCATACGGGAAAGCACGCAGTCGTTTTCCGCAAACGCCTGTGCTAGACTTGCGTTACTTGCGTGACCGTGTGATTTGTCCCCGTGTTACCGTTGTTTTCCCCATTCTGCGGTATCGGCATCCATCTCCCAAAGAGTTTCGATCTTCCGAAGAGCTGGTTGAACGTCATACGGAACTGCCTGCTCATCGCGCAGTAGAGGATGAAGTTTATGGCCGAATTGATCAGCGCAAGGATGTCCATCACTTCACCTGTTGGACAAGATAAATTTACACGTGATTAACCAACGAATCGGCACCCCGTTCGAATTCCCGAATTCTCAAAGCTCTCGGGTCTCGGAGCCGGATGAAATTCTACCCTTGCAAATGACCCCGGCGATTATTTTACGAGGGACCAGAGTTCCGAGGTCAGGGGATAACTATTTGTCTCTTGGGAATATCAGCCCTCCTTATCCTGCGACTCTGCAAACCGGGTCACTGGTATCGGCACCTGTGTAGGCCGATCCACCCAACTTTCCATCAGCTTTTACATGCTATTTTTATGATACGATACCAAAATCCTTAAGGGGTTAGGCCGCTGTGGAAGTTTCAAAAAGTTGTTGTTGTGTTTTTTTTTTCAAACATTTTTATAAAAGATGTTAAACGATGAAAAAAGATAAAAGATGAAAAGTGCTAAAGGAATCGTAGACGCTAAGCCGTGTGAGAATTTTACAGTGTCCTAGAAAGAATGCGTTGACCACGTGCATAAGAGGATGGACACCCGATTGCGTAATTGAAAAAATAAATAAATAAATAAAGTAAAAGGCCTTGGCGGAAAAGGAAAGTTGACCGTAAAGATAATTGACAGAATTTTACTATTTATTACGGATCAACGATCCGAAGAAATACCGAATCAGTTTTCCGTATCGAAAACTTTGAACGCGTGTTTCTCGAAACTACATTTTATCAAGTCAACCGGACTCCTGACTCGAAAAAATCTTGATTGATTGACTTGAAATTTTAACTGTATATTCACAATTGCATTATGCATATAAGTACGTAGGATTTTCTCGATATATTACAGAATTTTTTTATTTATAAACAATTTTCGGACGATTTTTTCTTAGAATTTTAAACTTTTATTTCAATAACGTGCCGTTTTTGTAAAAATGGTTGTATCAAAAAAATCCTACGCATTTCTGTAGCTGTTCGCGTGTGTAATCGAAGAAAAAAAAAATTTCATTCACCGTAAATTAAAAATTGCAGGTGCAGTTGATCCGGCCGCGCGCCTTTGAAAAAAAAAGGCTTCTTCGAAGAAAAGCTGTGCTGCCGCCATTTTATTTTATATTACTTTGAAAAAAAAAAATAGTTCATCCAATTTATGATACGTACAATTAAGGACCTTTTTCAGAATTTTGATTTACTTCTCCACGAGACGTGCAACCTACAAACACATCATGCGTTAACCGAAGTCGCGTTCGTTCCTGTACGTTTTGATTTTGCATATTTACTTTCATCGTAACCTTTGACATCCGCTATTAAAATGTCGTTTTCAATTGATGCAAGGTAGTAAAACTAAGCAGAAATAACTGAACGATCATAACCTCTAAATTAGCACTGATTGTAAGCTTTCAGGAACGATATTACGCTAAATTTGTACCTTCAACGGAGTTCCTAAGTTTCTATGTATAAACATTGTTAATTTACATTATAGGCTCTGAAGATGGTTGACCGTGCTTTGGCCGAAGTCTCAGCCGAAAGTAATGCAGTATATGTATAATATGAGAACAGTTTACACCCACGAGTTTTAATTCTACGATAATTCTCCACGGTCAAGAAAAATTTCGCATGTTACTATTTACGAAAAACACGTTGACGGATTTTATTACGTTTTCGAGTCGAACCTTTGCTTTCAGATTTCTGGCCGTCTGGAAGAAGTAAGATCTCATGTTTTGAGTAAAAGAATCCGATCTTTCTGAATATCAAACTCATTTTAAGGTAGATCGTCTGGAACTGCTGAATGATTAATTTTTTTTTCGCGACATTTTTAGTCCTGTAGGTATATGCAAAGAACTAAGAGGATTCAAACTGCTGCTTGTTTGTGTGGAAAACGTGACAGTTTGGAGTATATTATAACATTATTAGAGTATGATAAAAATGGGATCATAGTTGAATTGCTGTATACAAATATTCCAGAAATTACGAATTTTTTTAATACATTTAATATTTTTCGGAAATTCATATCGAACAAGTACAATCCAATTTCAGTCAAATTTCCGGTGAAGGGTCGTGCTCCGAATTCACGTAAAAAATTGCGACAATTTATTTATATCCACTCTGCAAATACAGAACAAAAATGTAGAAAGAACGTGTTTTTCCGTAGTTGCTGAGGATCCACCGTTAAAATGGATTCTATGTACGGAAAGATCATACTTTTTTTCACACAAAAAGCACCTTGACTCATATCTTATTTCCGATAATAGAAAGTGCCGAACATTCGAAAACAAATCTTCAATTTTGAACCGTGATAAAATTTATAAGCCTGTTTCTCGTAAATGGTAATATTTAAATCCCAGAAAATAAGATGATTTCCACATCTTACAATCAGTGTAAAGTAAGTAAATATCTAGGTTGCAGCCAGACGTAGATTTTCACCTTTCAAAAGCTGGCCCATCGGTCCATAAATGCATATAAGTTAATATTTTTTTTCAAATTTTAACCCCAGCTTTAACCAGAGTATCGTATTATTTTCCACCGTTTTGTAACTCAAGTTATTCGAAGCCTGTTGTTCTTTTCCCAGTTCCTTTCACCTGATTACAATGATCAGCTTTTGCAGTATTTGCGATTATATCCATGTAGCGCAGGGCAAGAACTGGCCGTCTTAACTTAAAGCCGATATTCCGTATCATTTATTTTTCTCGCCTGAGAATTTCTTTTTATACTCTGAATTGGGATAAATTTATTATTTTCTGAATCGAATACTTGTTTCGAACGAAATCTTGTGAATGAAAAAGTTTTCGCTGTAAAATTATCCCGATTTGCATCTTTAATGACAATGAATCGCGTTACGTGACTAATATAACCAATCGAGTTACGTCGACTCTAAGCCTTCGGTGAGATTACTGAGATTTGTTCTTCTACATGCCGTTTTCGGACGAACGTTTTTCCGCAGTAGGAAACACAAACGTGAGGGAGAAAATAATGGAAACACGAGAGAATTTCTGTAATTGACTTATTGCTAAAGTAATTAGACTAACACCGGTGCTTTGCTTTTAAAATGTGAAGGAAATTTGATCGAATTACGGGGAGCATGATTGGGAATTAATCGCTTAATTGATTCGATCTCTTTATCCGCATTACGTCTCCTCTTTTGCAGTATTTTGATTGTAATAAACGTGTCCAGTTATATCGCGTTGATTTGACTGTTGTTATATTTTCAAGCTAGTCAATTGAACTTTGACATTTCACCTAGAGGGAGAAATATAGAAGTCAGGATTCCCACGTTTTTCATGTATAAAACTGACGAAAACTGACGTGTTGTTAAAAGAAAATATTCAAGGCGCCATATGGTTGAATGTATAAATAATATCATCTCAAACATTTTTTTTTCCCCGATACCCGCATGTTTTTTCTTTTTCCATACCTCTTATATTTCGTCTATACGTACTCGTTGCGATTTATTCATGGGAAACGTTTTAAATCGTCTGCCCGATTATACACGAAAAATTTGGAGGTTTCGAGATTTTATTATACAGAGGATTTTCCCCAAGGCATTAACGGCGATGAGAAGGCGCAGTTGAAAATTACAAAACGCCCTTTCTAACCGAGATAAATTAACGGCTTACATGGTTGTACTTTTATACTTTGAATAGTTTGCAGCTTCTTCGGCCTTGGATGCCAGAAAAATGAACGTTAAATTTCACCCCAAGTAAAAGGGAAAAGAGTGGATTGAATCGAATTTGTCTTAGAACGCCCCGCGGTTTGCGCAGTTGGAAAAAAAAAAAATGATACAATTCGGAAGAAGAGAGAAATTGGAAGGAAAAAGGTCAGTGCAGGTACTTGAAATATTCCGTGAATGCACTGAAAGAAATTTTTAGTTCCGGTTACCGCTCAGTCCTTGACTATTTTCATTTTTTACCATAATCGAAAAATACAGTTCTAGGTAGAAAATGAAAATTAGTTTTATAGCTGTTAGCGGAAATTCTAGTATCCGTTACTGTTCTTTCTCGTTACGATCACTGTTACTGTATTTTCTTGCAACTGTTGCAAAAATTTAACGCTTGTGCAACAATAAATTGACGTTGAAGGCTTATTTAACTGAAAACGTAGAGTAAACCGAACAAACTGATTTTGCGTCGCAATTACCAAAAAAGGATCGACGATAGCGCAAAATGTTTACGCGTACCTCGTCTTTCGTAATTCCAACAATATTCAAACAGTTTTTCTAACGATACTTGTTTTACTGAATTTTTTTAGTTACTATAACAAATAGAATTTTTCTCAGTGCGTAAAAGTTGACACTCGAAACTCGTACTGATCTACCACGAACCCATTTACGTGCTTTAATTTCACGGTATCGATTCTGGTGTCAAATGGTCTTGCGGCCGTTGAAGTTCCGTCATTTGGCCGGTGGCTGATATCGTTCGAGAGCAGCTTAAATTTTCAATCGTGAAAAATTGTTTGATCCATTATCAACCGGACACTCTTCACCTACTTAGTCATAGAGTGTTCAAATTTACCATGTTGAAATTTTTTCACTCTCAAGTATCTCGAACAAGTTTAGTTACACAGACACGCCGCTGAAAGTTTGCACAGTGTAATTTAGTCTCCACCTCCGTAAGATACCGTGCAATAAGTGTGTGGATTTGATTTATTTATTTCTCAAGTTCTTTGCTTCGGAATAATTAAGGAAACACAAATAGCTACATTTTCGACAAATCGTGTCAATTTGCATGATCGAATATTGAATGAGAATGGAAAAAACGAAGAAATGGAAGCTCAAAGTGCTGCTGACTTTGAGTGAATTCAATTTGGTAGAAAAGTGTACTTTTAACTTGGCGTGAATACTTGTAACAAATTGGAAACCTCTGATTGAAGAAATCGTTTATTTATAAGTTCAAACTGGTTTTATACCAAAAAAAAAAAAAAAAAAAAAAAAAAACGACCATTGCTTGCATGTTTATTTTATTCAGTTAGTTCTATTTGACGTTCAAATTTCAGTTAACCGTTAGAAGCAGTTGTTTTTTGCTTGGCGTTTCGAATTTTTTCAAGAAATTGTGGTTTGCGATATTATTTTTTGGGGCTTTCTAATAAACGAACTAATACGATGTATTTAAAATAAAATCACATTTGTGTCTATGTAACTTTCAGGCGATTACTTCAGAGAATTTATTTGGTAAGAGCTACAATTTCTGCTAGACGATATCGCGTTTCTTGTATTTTACAAAAATGTTTATTATACGTATACAACGCTTCTGCGGTCGTTGAATTTAGGACTTGTTCACTACGAATTAAAGTTTCTTTTTCCAGTATTTTTCCCCATCTCAAACCGATCCACTTATCTTATCAAAATCAACCTGACTGACAGCTTCTAAAGTTAAACAAACCTACCCAACAACAACTAAAATAATCGTGCGGTACGAATTCATTTAAAGTTATTCAAAATTAACGTAAGCGTAACTGAAAAGTGTATCTATCAGGCAATTGAAAGAGAATCAATTTAGGAATAATCCGAGGTACGATACCCACTTAAAAAGTAAATTACATTCTCTTTTTCTCGTTCAAAAAATTGTACCGATAGAATTACGATCTTCGCAAGATTGTTAATAACTGTACGTTTTCGGTTGAAAATTGAAGATTTATAAAAACATTTTTCGCGACATTGACGCGTTTTGGTTCTCAATTTTTACACAATACGCATCCCACATGACTAGCGTCATTTTTTCATCGACACTTTTTCGACCAAAGTACATTCACACGTGATCTATCATATTTCCATAAGCATGCGTCCCATCGCGTGTCGGATGACTGGGCAAGAGATTTCGCACACATCCGCGACCCCTTTTCCCGAATACAATTCCTCGCGTTTCCTGCAAGAGACCAACGGCTCCCGGTCTTTTCACACACGTGTTTTCATGCACGACACACAGAAGCAATGTAACACGCGCGGTACACTTCCCCAAACAAAATAGGATTACTTTTCAGCGTCACGAACCGCGGAATTCGAGTGAACTTCCCTCGGTTCACTTGAAAAATTACTTTCGCCAGAAACTCGTTACAGCGAGCCATTTTTGAGAAACTAATCGGATGGAGAATGAGGCAGAAATTCTATTAGACGACTTTGGTCAACAGCAATGAGAGGAAATTCCGAAGGAGAGAAGAAAATTCTAACGATCTCTATGCCTGTTCAACTTTCGTTCTCATAAATTTCGGCCAGTTTCTAACTAGAAGGTATATCACGGAGCGTTACCGCTGGCCATGGTCACCATGGGACAAACGTAGCATGTGTAATCTCGTTGAATGTATTTTTACCGAGTTTAACGTAGCAGGTGTCAAAGAACTTGGCGCCGAGCATGACGCTGAGGAGACCCATAACACCCTGGGGGAATTCGGTGATGAGAAATAGGAGAAGAACGGCGAGAAGCATTCTGGTGGTCCTGTCGGTCTGTCGTTCCTTATCCATATGGCGGGATGGTTTTTTACGTGTTTTTTTCCCGTCGTTGGCGTCGGTAGATTTGTTCACAGTCTTTACGAGGGCGGCGGAGGTGAGTTTTTGCCGGCGTTTCTTGGCCTCGACGAGAGCGAGGATGAGCTGGAGGCTGAGAATGGTGAGAGCGATGCAAGGTATGATCTTGATGACAGCGCCGTATATCCAGAGGTTCATGTTCCTCAGGAAAGGATAAGCGATTGCCGTCTGGCTGTAGTTGACGAAGTACAACGTCGCGTTCACCGCGTCTTCGGGCACCGAGTGGTTCGTCTGGTTCAAGTCTACCGCGTTTCCACTCGCGTCGATCAGCATGGTCCGAGGCTCCAGACTGAAGGTCAGGTACAGTGGGACGCAGATTATCGGGCAAATCACGTAGGCGCCAGCTATCGCGAGCATCGTCCTGTTGATGCTGCAGAGTTCGCGGTTCTTCTGGGGAAAGGCGACGGCGATGTAACGCCATATCGCCAGCGTCACTGTCAGCCATATAGAAATCGTGTGGAAGACCTGGGCGAAGTTGGAGTGGAAGAGGACGAAGAAGCTCCAAGGGTAGGTGAACTGCTCACGTCGGGGACGGTGCAGAAGGTACATGTGGCTGGCGTACGGAATGTACTCGAGCATGACGAGGAGGTCGGCAACCGCCAGTCCTGTCAGGATCGCGTTCGTCGGCGAGTTCATCTCCCGACGGGTCAGCACCGCTATGTTCAAGGTGTTCGCCACCGAGCCGAAGAGGCAGACCAGGAGGCTCGCGTATCCGTGGACCTGGATGTAGCTCGTGTGGAAGGCGTCCAGGGTCCCGTTCAAGCTGCAGCTGAAACCGTCCTCCTCCTCGAACTCCGCTGTCTCGTTGGTGAAGTTCATCATTGGAGAGAGTCGTTCAGGTCACGATTCGTTTTGTGCTTGATAAAACCGATCGCTGTATGACTTTCTGCACATTCTATCGTCACCCGATACGAAATGTTAGCTGGTGTCGCGGTATCTACGCGGATTCGTCGGTGATCGAAGGTTGATCGAGATCGAGATCACCTCTTCTTCCTAACAGTCATTTGTCCTCATTCGTCGAATCGCAACCGGGCGCCTTTTTCGTACGATCGTTCGGCGCGCGGACTGACATTCTTCACTCTAAACCATCGTCCGGTTTCACTTTCGGTTCTGTTCTTATCGCGAAGTCCCGCGTTTCGTCGGATGATGCCCGGCCGACGTGGACGACGCGTTTCGCGTGTCAACTTCGAATGAAGACTTGAAGAGACGCCGTGCCTCCCGAGACGCCGGGCGTCCCGACGCTGGCGCCTGCGCCAAGCCGATTACCTGATTCCATGCGCCTCGTGCTGTCGCCTGCATCCACCAGCCTTTCACACACGTTCCGCACTCCCGTCTGACTCGGCGTGCCGGAATCATATCGAATTTCAGGTGCGCTCGAGGATTTCAGCCGTTCTCTCATCGCCGTCTTTCGGATTCTCCTTCGTCGTTCGACTTCCGTTGTTTCGAACGAACGTTCCATCTTTCCAGACTCCGCATTGGGACGATAAATTGCTGCCACATATCAAGTGGCATTACACCCTGAGCCTCTGTCTTGACGTTTCTCTTCGCTGGCCAGAGCTAAGTCGGAGACTACGTTTACTGGATTATCAACGCACCGAGAGTTTCTTCCAAAAAAAATTGGAGAAATCAGGAGAAATACGCGGCAATCAGGCTTTTGTTTGATCCTTCTTCTCAAGTATAAAGCACGACGATTTCAAATCAGATTATCGGTAGCTTCCAGGAGAATTGTACAGATTCGCTTTGACGGATTGCTGCTCGACAACTTTGATGTTCGTTGTTAATCACGTCTGAGAATTGGTATTAACTATGCAAAATTCGATTTTGCATTCCTAATTTTGGCGAATCAAACTTCAGCGATTGGCATGAAATTTTCATGGAATATTTTAGTCGACTGCGGAAACACGCTGTGAAAGTTCTTTGACTTTGACTCAAAATAGCGACCGACAAGACTCGGAATTTCATACGTGAGCTTTTATTCTCAGTTCGCAAATAGTTCTTAACAAATTTTCAACTAGTGGAAGAGCGGTTGGATCAATTAGTTACGAGGTGCCAGAGTTTTGGTACCCTAATAATTTCAAGACTCGAAAACTGTCAGGCCTCTGGATCTTCATTGGAAAGAGAAATAACTTCTACAAATTTCCATTACGCTAATTGCTCATTCCAAGACCTATATATCCATCTGTGATAACTTCTGAACCGTGGAACTATATCGTTAGAAAAATCCAGCCAAGAAGGAGTTTCGCAAGAATATTTCACGAATACGTTGAGAATAAACTTTTCCATTTGCAATTCATTGAATCAATCAAGAGGTTATAATTACACGTATATATAAACGTTAAAGTAGACGATCTGCTTCGTAAATATAATCCGGTAATTTTCTGGCCATTTTTCATTTCATTTTTTCCCAACTAGATTGGTTTTGAGGTCGACGCTCTCATCTCCACTCGAATGAGCCTCTTGAATCGCTCATTGGTTCTCTCTCTCTCTCTCCTTCTCTCCCTTCAGATTTAATTATTTCGAGATAGGTATCTTGGAATGACATCGTGTTTATTTTTCATATCTCTATGGGCTTTTAATCAAGTCGAACCTCCGTTACATTGGTTTTGGTCTTCTAACATTCCAGATGTTTGATAATGCGCCTGAGAGAAACGTTTGATTAAACGAAATGTGGGTCGCTATTTACGTTCGCGAAGATTTACGTAAGTTCCTCACCGTGCTGGATCTATCAAACAAATCATAACGGTATTTATAGACGTAGAGAAACAAATTACGATGTAAAATGAAAAAATTAGATTCGCTCTTTCCTAATCAAACGCCGAATGTTCTTCGCGTCGAATTCTCAGCAGTGCGCGGGTCACGGTTTTTCATCCAATTTGTGCTCAGCATGTTTTGAAAATTCACTGATCTGGCAGAACGAACAGTCGAACATTTGTTATTCGTTAATGAGGCTCAGAATGAGGAATCTGTAAAAAGTATTAAACACGTCGATTTTTTAATAGAAAAGTATTTTCGTTCGATAAATTCGTACGTTATTATACAGCTTTCACTCGTTTCGACTGAATTGGATAAAAAACTTTGTGTTGTTTATGTTTTCTGTTTTCCTATTCGTCCACACAAACAATGGAAGCGGATTATAAACAACGATTTTAAAATAAAACACTAGGCTGAAATATTTAAAAAATAAAAAGGAAACGGAAGATCTTGATCAGTGATATTTTGAGAATTCAATCGGGCTTGATGAAAATCAGGAGCAAATTGATATTTATGATTTCGTTTCCGCCTGTCGTGTTTTGAGTTAAAAATTCGTTTCAAAAAGTGGTTCGAATTTACGAAACGTTGCGTTCGTAATAATTCTTGAACTTGGAACTACGATATTTCCGTTAATCCGTTCGGTACACTGAGAGAAATTTTTAGTTCCGGTTACCGCTCAGTCCTGGACTATTGTCATTTTTTACCACAATCGAAAAATATTGTTCTAGGTACAAAACGAAAATTGGTTTTTTAGCTGTTATCAGAAAGTCTAGTATTTGTTGCTATTCTATCTCATTACGATCACTGTTACTATATTTTCTTGTAACTTTTGAGAAAATTTAATGCTTGTGCATCAATAAATTGACGTTAAAGCCTTATTTAACTAAAAAAGTAGAGTAAACCGAACAAACTAATTTTGCGTTGCAATTACCAAAAAAGAATCCACAATAGCGCAAAATATTTACGCGTAATTCGTTTTTCGTAATCCCAACAATATTCAAACAGTTTTTGCTAACGATGCCTGTTTTATCGAATATTTCTAGTTACTATAACAAATGAAATTTGTCTCAGTGTACATGTCTTAATTGTTCACATAAAACGAAACAACTAAAATTAACCCTTTCAGTCATGCATTTTTCATCTGCACCGATTTCGATGAAAATTGGTACTTGGGGGTTTTCGGGGTCGCTGATTACGAATCTGACATTGGATTTTCAAAATTCAAAATGGCGGATCCAATACGGCGGACGTGAAATTCCAAATACTCATTAATTCTTCTAAAACTTTGTACTCCGGAGTTTTCGGGGTCGCTGATTACGAATCTGGCATTAGATTTTCAAAATTCAAAATGGCGGATTCGATATGGTGGACGTCAAGTTTTATATCTTACATCTTTCTGCTCAATATTTTGGCCTGAATTTAGTCATTTGAGGGATTTTGGAATGGCTGATTACGAATCTGAAGTCATAACCTTATAATTTCTAAATCCAAGGTGGTAAATGCCATCTGATCTTTCTTTGTCTATATTCGTGTCTCTCTCTTAGCCCTACCCAGAACTAACGACGAGGACGTGGAGATCATCTAGTTCCACTTTTTTGTTTGTTTTTTTTCTGTTTTTTGTTTTTTTGTGTTTTTTTATTGTTTTTTTCTTCTGGTTGTTTTTTTACAATATCCCTATTATAACGCACGCATGCACATACATGTATATATCAATGATAATGATAAGAAACCACGGATTTTAATTATCTCAAATTTCATCTCAAATTAACTGAAATATTTATTTTTAATGTATATTTGAAGGAATATTCCTGATACAGTAAGATTTTACGTGATTGAAATTTTTATTGTCACATTGCCCAATTGGATCGACTATAGCGGATCCACCATTTTGAATTTTCAAAATCTGACCTCATATTGGTGATCAGCGACTCAAAAAACTCCTAGATACGTATTTTCAGAGGCCTTGGTTCAATGCTAGAGCTCTGAGGTGATTTTTGAAAAGGTGGGACCGTAGCGGTCCCCCTGTGACTGAAAGGGTTAAGCTCACACAACGAGGTCTTGCAGTTTTCTGGATTTTCTTTTCTCAACGCCTTCGTTATCAAACCAAGCGTAAGCGTAGCTTCATCCAAGCTTATGAATTGTTTGTAGTAGACTCGCATATGCAATGAGCACCAATGCGCGTAGATACATTTTCCCCTAGGATGGAGCTGATACCACTTTTCTCACTCTCTACACACGCGTACACCTGTGCAATTAACAAAAGGGATGAAATTTCAATTTCACTCCGGGGAATTCATACATCCGTACATCTGTATAGTGGAATATACGCTGTTCCATGCAATTCATGCGCTAGCGAAACTACACAATCATAGCGGAGTTGCGAATAGTGTAATTTTTATCTTCCTCGGGCGTGACTGGCGATCATTTATTCAAGTGCGACGAAATGGGAGTAGCAATAGTTGGGTCTTGTGCCTAGATAGGTCGTACTTATGTACCTGAGTACACACACACATATATGTATATATATATACATATATATGTATATATTACGTAGGTACGCGTGGTGGAAGAAAAAATTAGAACAATTGAGATAACTGCGGGTAAGGTGAGTAATAACCGAGTGTCGGCGTGATGATGATAATCGTAATTTCTGACTGTTTCATTTTTTACACATTTTTTTTTTTTTTTTTTTTTTTCATTCTGCAAATTAAAAGCGTACGGTTATAACGTTGCAATTCATTCTAATTAACCCTTTCCCAGTTCACAAGGGCTTTATTATTAAAATTTTACAGAATATTGCGCCACACTTGTCATATACTACGTTTGTAGAAAATTTTGTAGAAATTGCTACAAAATAAATGAAATTGTGCAACAAGAGAGATAGTTTCAAAGAAGTAAAGGGATAATGAAGGAAAGATTTTATAAAAAGAGAAAATTGTTAAGGCGAAAGATTTTGATTGCTTGCGGCAATCGAATTGGTTTGTATAGTGACGAAAATTACCGTGAAAATTACTATTTTTACGGCTTGCTTTTGTTTAGTTTTCCTTCATTTTAATTAGAAAAAATCAAGAGTTTTTTTCAAATCTACTTTGGGATTGATAAATTATACGGGGTGAAGTTATTCATTGATATCAGTGTCGCGTGTGTTTTTATACGACGTAAGAGTTGAAAATTTGTGAAGTCATCGCATTTTCTAAACTTGGAAAATCGTTTCATCCTACGGTTTTTACATAAAAAAATCTTGTGCTACAACAATTTTCTCTCTTTTTTTTCTGTTTTTTGCGTTCATTCATTAGTCTTAAAATAAGCGACCGAAAGTTGGCTCATGACGCCGGAAAATCGTCCCCACTTTGTCCGATGCTCGCAAGCGTGTGTAACGTGTATTAATCGCATAAACTCGTGTTTTAGAATATTCGCAACCATCATTCCGCAGACTGTCGCTGCCGTTACGTTCTATGTAATAAAATTACGTCGGTCAGAGTTATAAAACCAGCCGCTGATCATCGCAGTAGATGAAATTCGTTTACAAATTTACCGATCAATCCATCGCGATGGCGAATTATGTCCTCTACCCGATGTGCTAATAAAGAGTGATCGTATGTATGTGTGTTACGTATGCATAATTCCGCCCACATCTTTGCGAAAAAAACGATTCGACGAAAGCGCTCAGCTTCCGTACGGATCAGACTCTCCGCTTTAATGCTCGTCGATCGCAAAAAAGGGAATAAAGTACCAAGAAAAGCCAACAAAAAAAAAAAACGCAGAATAAAAATATCAGGAATAAATTAAGTATAACGAAAAGATCTAAACCACCTTGTACTATTATTTTTTGTGTATGCAATTTTTTGTTTTTTTATTTCATTTTTCATTGATATCATTATTTACTTATCCATTTACTTGCTGTACTGTTTGGCGAGTCGGTGTACAAACAATTCCCCAAAGAATTGGCGGAACGAAGAAGCACTCCGTGCAAAAAATTTTCTCCCATACAACTACGTGCGCGGAAAGTATTTTGCATATAATTTGGCAAAATTTAAACGAACGGGTGATGCCAAAATTTTATTCCACGTCTCGCTTCACAAGGAGATGCTCGATTCTATATTCACATAACGTGTGGTGTGTTATGTGTATGTAACCTGTGTATCCTTTATTCATATAATTTAGAGGAACTCGGTATTTCACGTCACGGCGCGAAATGTAGAAAAGGAGAATATGGAATAAAAAGGATACTCATAAAATTTATCTCAGTTTCTTTGTTTCTTTTTATATTCGAGTACAAAAAATACATTTAATAAATGACGGAACTTTTTTTTTTACACTTTGTATTTTTGGATATATTTTTATTATTATTTACTTAGAGTTTGGAGAATGGGTCATCGGTTTCAATCAAAAAATCGAGTTCAGGTCAATGGATTCGTCATCACTGCATTTACATCGAGGAAATATTTGATCGCGATTACCGGCAAAAAAGTATATATTTAGTACCCAAATTGGATTATACGTACACTGAGAAAAATTTCATTTGTTACAGTAACTAGAAAAATTCAGTAAAACAGGTATCGTTAGAAAAACTGTTTGAACACTGTTGGAATTACGAAATCTGAGGTACACGTAACCATTTTGCGCTATCGTCGATCGTTTTTTGGTAATTGAAACGCAAAATCAGTTTGTTCGGTTTACTCTACTTTTTTAGCTAAACAAGGCTTTAACATCAATTTATTGTTGCACAAGCTTTAAATTTTCGCAACAGTTACAAGAAAATACAGCAACAGTGATCGTAATGAGAAAGAATAGTAACGGATACTAGACTTTTCGGTAACAGCTATAAAACAAATTTTCATTTTCTACCTAGAACTGTATTTTTCGATTGTGGTAAAAAATGAAAATAGTTAAGGACCGAGCGGTAACCGGAACTAAAAATGTCTCTCAGTGTACATTTCTTTCAAGATCTTTGGTGAAATAACAATAAATATGTCCCAGATACACGTGCTGTTCATAAATTGCCACACAAAAGCGCGAAAGTCTTTTTTTACCTTGAAAAATATTTATTTTATATATATTGATATTAGAATTAAACTATTTCGAAAGATTTCACAAATCTTTATGAATATTATACTAGATAAGATAATTTTTTATTTTGCAATTAAAAGCCAAAGTAAAGTTGAAATTCTAAATAAGTTTGGCAGCTTTTTTTGCTTTACTTGAAACCAACTTCATTTTTCTGCTTAGTCCGCGGTAGCTTTAATCTTTCAAATCACTTGACCACAATCGTGGAATCAATCTTGCTATCGTAGCTGTTTTTGTGCCAAGCGTTTGTTTTCTTTTTCACCACAATTGGAAAAGTTTGATTTCCAACTTATCTCGCATAATCATCGTATCGACGGCTAAGAATAAAAAATGCCTAATCCCCAGTTTTTTATCATTCGATAATTTTATTGGTATAAGAGCGTACATGCAACACTAATGAAGAATAGTGGATTCATTCCGCAAATCGGTAAGACAGTGAATCTCGCCCTTTAGGTTCCTAGCCTTCGATATTACGAACTTCTGCTAAATTTTTATCGATCGTGAATCATTGCAATTTGATAATTTGTTAGTGAATTGTTATTATGCAAAATAATACTTGAATTTCAAACGTATTTGTAAAAAGTAAAAAGAACAATTAACTAAATAAAATAACAAGAAGAAAATACAAGCCGGTTTGGGCTGAACATGTGTCAGTCTGTGAACTTTTTGCCTTCAAACTCGTTTAGAGCTAAAATAATAACGATATGAATAATAATAACAATATCATTCGAACTTTGGAAGCCCAATGTGAAATTCATGGTTAGCGACCCAAAAAACTTTACGGTACCAATTTTCATTAGAAACCGTTCATCCGTTTTCAGGCTATCCGCATTTTTATTTTATTTTTTATAATTTCGTTATTCAAATAAATCGAAAAGTGTATGAGAAATAAGAAAAGACCGAGAAGAATTTAACGCTGGAAGAAAATTTTTTTTTAATCTAATTTACGGACGTATGGAACGTATAGTCGGGTAGAATAATTAGTTTAAACAAAAACGTAATAAAACAAAAGCTTAGGAATTCACACTTAACTCAATATAGGTACTCAAAACTATAATAAATTCTCTGTGATATAGAAATAAAGCGTTGTGATACAAGAGCGGAAAGTGGATGATGCATGCTTCGAAAATCGAACGTTCCAAGTAGATGTTGGAAAAAAAAGTCTCAAAACGCTAAATTTCAAACGTAAGATCTTATCTTATTAAAGACTTCAAAAAACTACATTGTTTTATTAATTTCCAATAAGAAATTCACATTGCATATCCGATTCTGATTAACGATAGCTTATTTTTTTGTGAATGAACCTTCATCGATTGTCCGATAATGCATCTATCGATGTATCATAACTTCATTATTTGTGAATTATAAATATCGGATTTTTACGTACCAACCGACGAGTAGAAGAAAAAAGTTCGTCACAGAAGATTTGTAGGGTATTTACTTACGAATAAACTAAGGTATTGCTCACAAAAATCTGTTGAATGGCGTAGATTTTTGGGTGAAAAAAATATAATATACCGTTGGAATTCAGTGTTCAGCACTTGTTTTTTACATTGCAGAGACTTTTTTAGTCGTCTGTGAATTGTTGAGGTGTAGTTCGATTTTATGAACCTACGTTCAGTCGCGTCTCTGTTTCGAAACATTTTGGAGGTGACTGTACGTTCCATTCATCCTTGATTCCCCAAGATAAATGAATTCATTGTTATAATAGTAACAGTTGATGCCAATCTGATTAGTCGTCTCCCTTAGTCCGTGCAATATATTCACGTGAAATAATGAAAAAACAAATGAAATATATTTCAAGTTGATTATACATGGTAGACGTATTCAACAATTATTTAATTAATTACTGGGATAGACGTATTTAAAAAATGAATCAATTATGGATAAATTAATCAATCACCAACCGATGTAATTGTCGTTGCTCTTTTATAAGTCCCGACAGTGTTACGCCACATAATATACGACCTTAAAATACACACCCCATTCACCGATCCCCAAAGCATATGACGGGGATAAAAATTTCCACCTACTCTAATACACCTTGGGATTAAAACCTGCTCCGGGAACAATAACGAGAAGAATGCGGTAAAAAAAGAAAAAAAAAAAAAAAACACTTCCAAGGTATTACATAGATCGTGTATTATCAATGTCAACCATAACCTGAACCTGAACCCGAATCCAAACGAACACGCATACCGGGACAATGTCTTGAAATTTGAAAATCAACTGCGCATGCGCCAGTTTTATTGCAGGCTGGCCATCTCGAGTTTTCAGCTGTCAAACTCTGTTTCTGGCGGCGATGTAATTGATACGAATTTTCGAGTTTACAATCTCGATTAATTGTGGTAGTGACTCGGAAAGGTTTGGGGAAGCATTTGTTATTGAGTCGGAAGGTTGATTCTTCAAAGAACGGTAGGAATTTAATGCTTATGCTCTTTGAAAATTCAAACGTACACATTTCGTTTACGTTGGCCCGCCTGCGTCGCAGACAAAAATATCGCTGCGGGAAGATCAACGAGATTGAATTATTCGGCGCATGCGCAGTCGATTTTCAAGTTTAAAGAGATCCACCCGTTAGATAATACCGTGAGTTTTGTTTAACAGCGAAACGATCCGTGCGCCTGAGGCAGGCAACCGGGGTTACAGCTCATGTTCGTGTCAAATGTCAAATACAATTTGTTTCGACAGCATCGAATATCGTTTGTTTTTACAACGTTTGGGTTGGCGGCGGCGGGATACGATGTTCAACTTGAACGTGATACGTAACTCAGGTTGCCTACCTCAGGCGCACGGATCGTTTCGCTGTTAGACAAAACTGACGGTAATAGTTATATACAAAACTCTGTTTCGAGTTCTCTTCGTCTCGCCGCAGCTTGACGGATGGTTGTCCGCTTACTCAGCTTTTAAAAATGATCTTCGATCCCGCACGTTCGTTGTGTACATCGGAACCCCTTCTTCAACCTCGGCTACAGCGGCGTGGGCCAAAATTAATTGGACGCTTCAACGGGACTCCATTATGTTGTATCTCTTTCGTTACTCGTTAATCCAGAACTGGCGCGGTTTTTTCACTGTACTTTTCTGTATTGTTTCTTTTTCTTTGTCTCTTCTTTTTTTTTTTTTTTTCATTTACCTTTAGATCTTCTTTTCTCGCTTCACTTTTTCATACCCTCATCTTTCAGAAGAACACAAAGTGTTTAAAGTAAAAGAAAAATAATTACACCACTGGGTCATCAATGACTATATAATCTACGTACAGCATTCGATAATTCATTTTTTCTCACTCTCTGATTCTATATTCGTCTGTTGTTTTTTTCCTCGTATAATCATTCTGCTTGATTCTCTTCAGGGTGTCTACAATGGATAAATTAAGTGATGACTATGACATGTTACGGTTTGCACTAATGTATGAAAATTCTTTAAATTAAAGCATTTTGGCCTCACATTTTACGACAAACGCGTTCATCAATATCATCACGTTTTGTAATTGAAACTTTGCCCTCACTTTCAATTGTCAACGCTTCCTGTGACTAGAAAAAAGATTTATTGAACATGTTTTATTCTATAAAAAAGTCTCATCTTTTCGAATATAAAATCCAATCTATAGTTGATCCTTAGAAACAACTGAACACGTATTTTAAACATTTTTAGTTGTTTATATATATTATATGTGAAGGGAATCAAAACAAGATATTTTAATTTTTGCTTGTGCAAAATTAAAATTTTGGAATATATCTTGGAATTTTTAGAACATAATATCGAAGATGCATAAATATTCCAGAGATTCCTAATATTTATATTATACCGACTTAATTAAACTCCATTTTCGTCCTGCTCTAAAAATTTCAGGATATAGTCAAAAATTTCGTCTCTTTCACGCAAGAGAATTTGGAAACCAATCTATTTTCACCCTCTTCACATATGACAGAGTAAAAATATCGATACAACATGTTGTTTTGTCAGTTAATGAAGATTTATCACAAAATACATTTCACATTCGAAAAGATCAAACTTTTTTACACAAAAGCAGGTCAAGTTACATTTTTTTTCTAGCACCAAAAAGTGCTAAAGATGCAAATGTTCAATTCAAAAATTCGATAAAATTGATCAAGACGTGTTCCTTGTAACCCGGGAGGTCTAAATAAATAGGGTTAAAAAAATTGAAGGATTTTCATGTCCTACTGTACCGTATAATGTAACCGAATTACAGCCAGCTCGAAATTTCACCCTTAAAAGCTGACTGAAAATTGGTGGCTCAGTCCGTCTATATTATGCATTATACGCCATACAGCTCTAAAAGTTCTGGGATTCGAAAAGCGTGTTTAATCCCTGCAATGTAAAGTTCGAACTCTAATCCTTGTTCACCCTCGGTTGACGGAGGAACGGCTCCACACATTGTGTGTCACACCTGGAACCCTGAAAATAACTTGGAACCAATGCTGCGTCCCTCATTGTGATCTTTCCTTCGTTTTTTTTATTCTTTTTTTTTTTTTTTTGCTTCAAACATCGAGGGCGATAAAAATGTCCGTTTCAAAAACCCGCGCACGTTGCAGGGGTGAAAAATCGTATTCTCTCTCATTTGAATGTAAAATTTCTGTCAACGTGAAAAAAAAAAAAAAAAAAAATCGCGGATCTGGAAAAAAAAAAAGAACGAACGAAGCAGAGGAGCTTTTAATTCAAACGTGCCAATGATATATTTCCATACGAATGACTTGACAGTCTTTTTTCGGATGGGTTGTCAAATGTCATTATAAAGCCACGGCGTGTTAACACATAATAATTTAGTTTTACGGTCTCGGTTTTATGAAGCTCAAATCTTTTCAAATAACGTGCGCGATATTGATTTTGTCAGGGTTTTTAGCGGGAAAAAAATATTGACGTCGGCTGCGGAAATAGTGCTGCAGCTAGCGGAGAGCTAGTAGCGTGTATTTGCAAAATTATATTGCATGTAATTTCCGCAACCTTTCCGCAAATACGCTTTGCATATGGGCAGGAAAATCGAATACTAAATCTTCATTTCGAATCTGTAACAACATGTTCCCTGAGATAAAAAAAAGTCGTTCTAAAATCATACCGGCGTCTAGAACGATTTTTCCAATCGTAAAACTGTCGAATTTGGTAAAAAAAAGTTGTCCAGATGACACAGAGATAAATTTTAATGAAAAATTCTGAATAATAATAAATTCTTCGAAAAACAGATCGTGTCACGTTTCATTCATTTTGAAATACCAGAATCTTTTGAGTCGGGTATTTGACTGAAATAAAAGTGACACCATGTTTTTAAAATTACTGAGATAGACTTTCACCTCAGCTGTTCAAATGAATCAGAAATTGATGCTTCTTCACTAATTTTAATCCGTTATACTTCGCGTTGATGATTTTCATGGATATGCATGATAAAAGCTTTAAATCATAAACAAGTGTTTACACATCGATTTTTTTGTCAAAAGGCTAATATATTCCTTCAATTTCATTTTGCAATTACTAATTTCATTCAGCAGAGCCGTTTTTTTAATATTCTGGTATCATTAAATGTATGATTTTTTTAAATTGAAACGATATCGACTTCAATTATCACGTAGAAATACTGAAATTTATATCAACAAATTTAATTCGTTTCAGTGATTTTGCGAAAAATAGTTTTCTCAACAAAATAAGCCATAGTGGAATGAAATCAACGGAATCTAGGAGATTTTTTAATCATATAAAGCGATTTGAGATGAAAAATTAATGTCTAAGCCTTGTTTGTCATTTTGGCATTTTTTTCCTATGCTTTTGGGAAAATAATCGTAGCTTACGAATACATTTTAATCTGATAATCAGGAATCCCGATTAATCGATTAATCGACCCTTGCAATTAATTCTTCATCCGATACGTCGATTAATCAACTAATCGTACGACTCTTGTCCAGTACTATTCATTAATGCCTTTTTCTTCCGGCTAACTAATTTTCGTTACGAAACAAAATGCGAGCTCGATTCTATACGGATTATGCGACAATGCATCCCATTCCCTCACGTCCGCTACATCGTCAGTCATCGTCACCTAATTCGTACAGAATCGAACTCGCATTTTGTTTCGGATCAAAAACAAGTTAGCCGGAAGGGGAAGGCATTAATGAATAGTGCTGAAACTGCTGCGTTAGCAAACAAATGCGACCGAAACATGGACCAGGGTATTTCTGGACGAGTAGGAAACCAATTCAATTTAACGTTTGACAATATTGTAGAATAGTAAATAGCAGAGCTTCTGATGGAAAAGTATTTATTCGGAATATATTTGAAATTCATGATACGTAACACGGCATATAAAAGCTGTAATGAAACTATTCCAAATACGTTAGGGGAAAATGATTCTTTTCTGTGGCATTTGTTTTATTGCAGGTTTTACAGTCATATATTTGCTGGCTTGGTAATTATGGGCAACGTTTTTCAATATACACCATATTATTTACACCATATACACAGAGTGAATTCCTAGTGAGTGCTCGGTCCGTCGTCTGCTGAAATGTAATGCGCACGCGCGACAATTTGAGAGCGGTCGTTTGCCAGGACAAACAATTGTCAGAAATTTAGAAGACAGTTCGCCACGATGCGTGTAACTTGAAAAATTTTAGAAAGCTGTCGTTATTGAGCGCAACTGCCAGCAACTACTGACAAAATTTTTGAGGTTACGTTTACGAAGGTTGATTGCCCTGGCAAACAACTGCTCTCGGATTGTAGCGCACGCGCATTAAACTATATCAGATAACGGGCCATGCGTTCGCTAGCAATTCAATCTATTGGGAACTCTAACGATCGGACGGATCGGTCACGCTATCTGGTGGCGATATTCAACATCTGAGCGAGTAGGTCGAATCGCATCAGCTGAGTTGGACTGCGTACTTGTTTACGTGCAAATTTACAAATTTCCTGAAACGAAAGTTACATTTTATATTTTAAAATTTCAAAAACAATATATATTTTTATAAAAATACAATTGTCTACATTTTTTTATGTACAGCGTGACCTACTCACTCTAGCGCATATTTTCACCGCTAGGTGCAAGTTTTTAAGCCACGCCTCTGCCAGAAATCCCAGTATACACGTTAGGGTGGCCGTAAAAAAAAAAAAAAATGTTTATGCTTCAAGTTGAAAAATCTTAAGTTAACCTTGAAAAAAGAAAAATGCGCCGGTACCTCTTAATAGTTAGATAGAGCATTGGAACTTTGAGGATCTTGTTTTTTCAAGGTCAATGAATGATTTTTCAACTTGGAGCATAAATATTTTCACTAACGGTCACCCTGATACACACACATATACGTATAACCTCAAAATGAATAACGGACTATATGATCGTATCTCGGAGCTGCGGTTGGAGGAACGGGATAAGGCGCTTTTGGCAATCAAACGAAAGCTTGCCAACAAATTCTTATACGGCTTCCTCTCTCAACGGCGTGATAAAACCCCCGGACCGCAATTGTTCCCGGGTATTACTTGCCCCAGGGTTTGTTTCTACGGCTCGTTTCGACAAAGGGGGATCAATTAATTCTACGTTGACGTTTTTTCATTCGTTATTCCCCTTCGGGACGAGCTGCTCGTTTATATTTAAAACAACTGTGAGCAATTTCTTTTCTCTGTTCATTTTTGCCAGTCTCTCCGCTATATTACACGCCTCGGAAGGCTGCAGAGACAGAATTTCGAGCTAACTCTGGAAAAGATAAATAGATATTATCGTTAGTCGATCCAAATATTGTCTTTGTCTAGTCTCATCAAAGTAGGATCCGACCGTCCGACTGTATAATTCATCGATCCAACTAGATCTATGAATTATACATGGTTCGGTCAGATTAGACAGACACAAAATTGTAATCTTGAATAAATCTTTCATTGGCTTTCGGAACAATCCGAAGACCTTCTCGAACTGGTTCAAACGATTTTGTCATCGGGTTTTACAACCGCTATCCGGATTTTATTTCGCTTGATCACTATTTGATCAGTTCGCTGCTCCGGAATGGTTATACGGAACTTTTCAAACACCCAAGATTATAGAGTAGAAGTTTTGCGATCGCAGGGATCGCTGACGCAGAAATAGACGTAATTCAAAAGTAAGCAGGTACGTAACCTCAAACGGAAATTGAACTCCTCTGAGAAAAGCGTCTAGGTCGACCGGGAGTTTTTATTTCTCATATTATACGCGGGGCATTTGATGTTCGCTTTTAGATTTAAATATTCTGACTTTAAGGAATATCAATGAGTTCTCCAAGATCTTTTTATAGATGTAGAGATTACGATATCGTGAGCGAGAATACCTGAGGTTTGAATTATTTTGAACAGCGTTTTTTAATTTTCCTAATACATATTGAAATGTCATTGAGAACAAAAAGGTATTATCATAATACTGGACTTTTATAACATCTATACAAATATTCCAATCGAGTTTCGTGAAGAATAGAATGAATAAAATAAAAAATTTTCTTTCGATGGGTTGGTAATATTTAAAAACAAAATTCACACATCCGTTCGACTCCGCTTAAATAATTTTTCAGGCAAACAAATTCCCATTTTAAATATGTTTACCAAATACTTGAAACGCTGCGTAAACTAAGCCTGCGTATTTTTGCACGACAATCGTTTCGACATGTGTTTGAAATTTTTAAATCAAGCAAAGAATAGCGTACACGTGTTTCAACTTATCACTGATTCAGGAGTTTATTAATCGCAGAGCGAAAGAAACGAATTTGAAGTTCAAAAATTCAAAAAAGATGTATTAGTGTAACGTCAGTCTCTCTTGAAACGCGGTACGATTCTTATTCATATCGAGAAACGTGTCACGGTTAGGACAAAAAAGTCTCTATGATGTAGCCGAAAAAGCAATGAAATAAAAATCCGTATGAGCTGCGATTAAAGTCAATCGAGATATTTAAAATGTGATCCAATCAGCGTTTCTTTAACACAGAAAACAGTTGTTGAAAACCACGTATCGTGTTGTTCTAATTCGTTAAAAAATCCTCCAATAAGGCGAATTCTTCTAAAGCTCTTTAGTTGGAAAAAAGAAAAACTTGTCTACATAATCACTGTAGATTGTGATTATTGGATGTATAGTTTATAATGTAATGAAGAGCGGTATTAAAAAATGCAGTAAACCGACATGGCAATCTTGACGCATCAGTGAGCCTAACTTTAAAGTGAAATACCTAAATTGTATATCGAAACCTTCGTGGTGGGAAAATAAAAAAATTATGATTTTCCCTCGTTTTACGGGTATCAACTTTTCATTTCATTCACTCTAGCGAAATCGACTAATGTTCTTAACCAAAGCATTTCACGGCAACGCGCGCTGGGTTAAATTTTTGGGGACCTTTTTCTTCTAAAACGTAATTCTCGAAATTTTCTCTTTTTCCAGTCTTTTTCTCTCGTTTTCATGATTTATATTCATACGTCGAACTGCACTGTCACATTTTAAGACAGTGAAAGTATGGCCGTGAATTTTTTCAGATGGATCGGACTTGTAAATTTGAAATGGTAACACATCAAAAATGGGACTAGGTCATTTTGATCCAGAGAGTTTTCCATGATCGAAAAAATAGGTGTATTCTCAAAGGGTTAAGAATAATCCAGTAACGGTAAGTAAAGATCGTCTTTTCGTAGATGAGGCGCTGGTCTGAACTTGTCGGAACGTGTTTGGGATAGCAATAGGAATGAAAGCCAAGAAGCGCCATCCAGCGGCAGGCAATTCAAACAACAAGTTGAAAAATTCGACTAAAAAATCAGCTTGAATCCTCCGTTTACCACATAGAAAGAATTCTTCCATCCGTACCTTTTTCTATCTCGATATCTCGGAAGTGGCCTCGGATCCCCCTCTAAAATAAAGTTTTTTGCTTAAGTAAAAGTTTTTCTGAAATTCGTATTTTATTATTAAATTTGACATTTTTTAACATTATTAAAAAACCTAATGATCGAAAAAATAAAAAAATAAAAAAACATATGTATAATTCACAGTGATCCATATTAAAAAAAAGGTATATTCGACAAAATGGAGGATAAACTTAACCAAAGTCGTTACTTTTTGCGGAATCATCCACCAGTAACGTATGACAAAGTGATCACCGTGTCCATTTGTGCGTTGATTGCGGATAAATTTTACGATTTTTTTATGTAAATATATTCGTCTTGATCTCCCAACGTTGAAATTTACCTTTTTATAAATTAAAAGCCAAATTTTTTATGCATAAAAAGTTTATTTTCCGAATAATACTTCAATTTTATTAAAATTTACACATAAAATAATACCTTCCCTGCAGGCAGCTAAATAAATAGGTTTTCTTTAAGCCGGAAACAATGCTATCAGGTTTATTTGAAAGAACACATTTTCGAGCGTTTTTCTCTAGAACACTTTTTTTTAACGCATTAGGTCCGCGATATAGATTTTTTAGTAAAATAGTCGCTAGACTCGATTTTTTATTGTTTATTAATTTTTATTTATTCCCAGACTAAATGTTTTATCATTCTGACTGTCGGAGTATCGAAAAGAAACCTCTAACTAGTTACTTACGTTTTTTTGGAGTTTATGCTCACCTCTAAGTGGGTCAAAAGCAGCCTAGGTCGCCTACGGAGGGTTAATAACGTATAACTGAACGATGAACAGCGTTAGGAGACTATAAACGAGAAACGGACCAAAAAAATTTAACGTATTTAAACGAGAAAAAAGGCACAAGTGCGAAACGTCCTGATCGAGATGTTACTGCAATGTCAGGAAATTTGTTCAGAATCACAAATGTAAAACCATAAAAATTAGACAATCTATACAACGATGGAAACGGAAATAAAAAACGAGGCAACGATGATATTTTTACTCGATTTTTCGTTTTCTAAATTTTTTACTCTCGCATTCTCACAAATTGGGTTTGCTTTCAATAAAATTTAAACACAATCGACTTCAATTCAGAGTTTCAAACCCTAACGACGATATATCACGCTTTTGTCTAGTCAATATTTTTTCTTTACCACGCAGCGTCCTGACGTTTTTTAAAACAGGATCGGTCAACGTGTCGAATACGTTTCGACGATAAATCTCGTACGAACTTTTGTCCGTAGGCTGTAATTGTTATCGGCGGAAGAATTACATCAATTATTTTTTGCGGCTGTTTTTGATAGTCCGACTCTTTTGTGCCGGGACATAGTGAAACTTTCGCCGCAATACAATCAAGTATTTGCAAAATAAGCCTCGAGTCGGGAATTGAATGGAGGCTTGGAGTTGACACAATGCGTCTACTCTGACAACTTGCCGGAAAGCTGAGTAACGCGAGAAGCCCCGCAGAGTAAACGGCATAACACTTTCACTTTGTTACTTAGCCGAGAAGGCGGAAGTTGGGATAATACGCGGAAGTTTCCAGACTTCAGCCAGAACTTAGGATATCAAGATAATATGGAAGTGAACGCGGCGCGTTTGCGTTTCCCTTGACAGGACGGTGTCGGCTAATCGAATATTCATGTATGCCGGGTTATCGTCTCCTTCTTTACATTCTTCATATTTCAACGCTATAACTACTGAAAACCTGAATTATTCGAGCATCAATCAAACGTGTCGAGTGTGGATAACCGTGGTTGTCTGGGGCGGCGGGTTTTTTCCAGCGTGGACAAAAGCCCGATTCACTGTATCTTCCTGAATATCGCGAAATTTCGGACCCTTCCAATTTTCACGGACAAAAGATGTCGACCCCTTGACAGTCGGCCTGCGGCGAACTCGATTGCTGTTGACGGTCGAATGATGTTGCGAATTTTGATCAATTAAAACTCGGCGAAGCGCGCTGTTAAGAAGAGGGGTAAAAACGGGTGAAAAAATTCAATTACCATTCGGTATAAAAACATCTGGTAACAAGGATGAGGAAATTATTGTCACTCTGTCATGTGAATTAGCTCGTCGTTTTTTCAGCCATGTGATTTTCAGATCTGCTTTTTACCCCTTGAATTGATTCGGTATAATTATTTACCCTAACTCAAAGTAGTTTTTTATTCTGCACTTGTATGCTGGCAGAAAGTAGAATCGCGTCTCGGACCAATCCAGGAGAATGGTGTGTGGAAATTGGATGAAAAAGACGAAGTCACGATTTGCGGTGATTAAAACTGATGCGTTATATCGTCTAACAGAATTCGCGGCGGTACAATCTAGAATTATATTCCAACTGCTGATGGGGTATCCCATTATTTGAGTATCGAACTACTTCACTTTTATCTGTAGTGGATTCCAGTTTTCGACATTGCTAGATAAGACGAGATGGAATGAGGATTAAAATGGATGAAAGATTCGCGTGGCAGCTTTGAAATGTCTCTTTTCATTTTAGATACATTGGTGCAGTGTGTGGAAAGGTTCATCAACTCGTCGATGGGTGCAGTGTTTTATGAATTTAACAAAAAGGAGATCTTTCCGTTCGATTACGACGTTTAAACTTTCATTCTAAACATCTAACTGTGAAAAAATTCGCTCGGTATGTGAGTTGACACTGTCCACGTAAGTAGCTTTTTGTATGAACTTAGATTTCAAGAATAAAGAGTGCGCACCGTATGATTCGAAAGTTACCAAAAAGGGAATAAGAACCGCATGAAACATGTCCAGAAGTTTTATTTGCACCAATTACAGTAAAAACGAATGAAACGTCATCTTTATTACGTAATGGAAATAAATCCGAGTAAATTTGAATGACACAATTAGGTAAGATTCCCAAAAGTCGAGAAAAGGTTTTATAATTAGAACGGTCAACATTCTTAGACTCAGATGATGCTTTTCATCCGTTTCTAATATTTTTGGGCTCATTTTTTTCGCTGACTAGATTCCCACAAATTAACCAAGACATTCGAGAAGTTTTACAGCATCATGTTGTTGTAACATACAAATATAATTATTGATAAACAGTTGTTGTACCATACTTACAGAAATATACTTTCATCCGCTGTGGACAAAAGTTGTTCTCTAAATATCTCGTTGGTGAACAAAATGAGCGAAAAATATTCGACTTGGGTCAAAAGCTTCAGAGTTTGATCATATTGAACGTTCGTATTACAAAACTTATTACCAAATTGTTGATGTCTATTAGCTCGCGTTACTCGAATTTTCTCAGACTTATTTCTATTGGTAGGCGTGTTGTTTCATTCGTGATCACTGTTAGTGGCGCAAATAACATCGTGAAAGATTTTCCAATGGTTTTTTCCTTTCTCCTAGCTTTTAATTCAACCCGCTAGATCCATTCATCTTTCTACAGACTTCTTCACGTAATTCCAGCACGGCGCTGATAGAATATATTTGGCAAGAAACCATTCACAATCGCCCAAGACTTTTACGGCGAGGACATTTAATACAGAGGACTTCTAGAGTGGCCCTTAAACCGGTAAACTCTTCTTTCTTTCCTTTTATATCGAAGGCTTGACCCGTGGGCGTTGAATTATCGGCACATGCGTACAGGGTGTCCAATACTGAGGGCGATGCCGAGAGTGGAGGAAACCGGTAAATCTTCGAACTTGAAGTGATCGAGGCTTTCTGGAGACATTATTTCAAGATTCGAGAGTTCAAATGAATTTGCAACAGGCCATAACTGTATCGATACATAGATTTGTTCGTAGCAAGTACGACCGTTGTACAAAAATTAAGTGTCGGTTGACCAATCCTCGACACTCGCAACAACGACATCATCGTGTCGTCTGCTTCGTAGGAACGAACAGTTTGGGACACTTTAGACCTAACCTTATCTTTTGTCACGGAATTCCTGCCTGTTAGTCCTATTTGTGCAGAACAAACAGCAGACACAAATAGCAGACCTATTAGTCAAATGGGTATAATAGGGAAGAATTTCGACACAAAAGATAAGGTTACGTTCAAAGTATCCCAAGCTATTCATTCTTGAAAAGCACAACATCGACAAGTACAAAGATATAATCAGGTCGAAATTCCAGTGTCAATCACAATGAAATTTAAGAGCGGATATGGAAGCTTAACAGTAGTTATCAACAGATCGTGATTCGAGAGAAAGATGGCACCGATTCATTGGAAAGGATAAGTGTGGACATTCCCAATTCGTGGAGAAGAATAATTTCATCACCTTCAAAGAAGCCTCTAGCTCGTTACCAGTCTATCGATATCCAAAAAATTTTCTACAAAGCCCGCGTTTTCTCGGCCACCATGTAGACGCACACGTACGACGGGGTGATACATGAACCGCTGACAGGTTTACAAGGTTGTGAGGATTTTTTTTTTCTAGTCTTGAAAGGGTCTCTCGACGCCGCCAGGAACGTGCAGGGTTCGATAACTGACAGAGACCCCGAAGTCGTTCGTTTCCCGGCTCGTTGTACCGGACGGAGTGATGCAGCGAATGGTTTCGTCTTCGGGGTCGAAACCAAGGCCAAGGTCATAGTCGAGCTCCGAGCAAGGCTTGAACAAACGAAGTTTCGGCATCCTTTCGTTATCGTCCGCAAAAGTTGTCGGCCGGTTTGTACATGTATAATGCATGCTTGTCACCTCGATTCGAAAATTCAACTAACGTCGATGAATTATTCAACGAGTCCTCCACCCCCGTAATCCCTTCGCTATTGTGATTTTATCGATCTTATTTTACGAATCTGCACTTATAACTCGGTCCTTATTAAATTGGCATTCAATTCAGCTTCGAGCTTCTTGCACCCTCGGTTCAGATCCCAGGGTCTAGACTTTGGCTGCATTGTAAAAATTTCGATAAGTCAGTGAACTTTTTTACCATCCGCCTCGCTCGAGCGTTTGGGCTGACATTTCGACGTTTTACCAATGTTCGAACCCTGGACGGGGCAAGCGATTGCCGCTCCAAGAATGAAGCTTCTTCGGTTGCGATATCGGTGAAAGCCTTCCGCTGACTGTCTATCTTTCTGAAATTATCCGGAAGCTAAACTCGGTGTCGGTTTGATGGGCTTTTTCGGTGCAGTCTTTTTACCGGAAGCAATACGCAACGTTTTGTGGGGGGATTTTTTGTCGGGCTGCAAAAATCTTCTGGCTCCATTCATTCGCGTTTAACTCTCCTTCGCTCTTTAAAAACAAACTACCTCTGCGGGATATATTACCGTCTAGTTCCCTTGTCAGGCAGTCAGTGATGAAGTTTCTTCGTTTATTTCCGCGCACATAATTCGGCATCGTTTGAGAGCTGGCCGTATTGGTAAGGTGAAGAAAAGATCGGACGGTGAACTTAAATTCATCAAATGATCGACAAGCTGTTTCGGGGTGCTGAGTGACTGGCACCATATATTCGCTTGGAAGTTCGGACATGCGAGGTGCTAAAGCCTCGGAGCTTTATTTGTTGCACCGATTTGTAACGCACCGGCAAAGTTCTAATTATACTATCCCAGACCTTTGAATCCAATCTCAATTTCGCTCGGCGTTCTCCGTGAAACAAATTGTTCGATTGGAAGATACCGTTCAATTTTCGCCTTCGCGGACCGCACGAATAGTTCGATACTCGCCTGTTTAGCCATTGGAAAATCAATTGCGAATATATATGCAATAGCTGAAAAACTCAATCTGAATTTTAATTCGCGGTTGGATAGGTCGATGCTTTTCAAAGAGAAAGAAAACGCAGAGTAAAACGCTTTCAAAAAATTTCGCGTCGTCTGATATGGAGGTTATTTGTATAAAACTGGTAGAATATTTTTCAAAAGAATTTCTTCGAAAATCGACTAGCCGATGAAAATCACACGGCTTGCAAAAAGCTTTTCTTGCAAGACGAAGTCTAACTTCGCATTTATGATATGTTTTTCTTTGCACCTGTTACATTTTTACCGGACGAACTCTTGAGATTCCATCTTTTTCAAGCTGACAATCATTTTCCTGGAAACCAGGGTAGAAGTATCTTCCCTCTCTCGTCCGTAGTTTTTCAGAATTACTTTTATAAATTGATCATTTTTTCCCATCTCAATTTGTCCTAAGACAATATCGATCGAACCGTAGCAATAATACAATGTAACAAAGCTATATATATCGTATCGTTTTTATCTGGTTAAAGTTGTCGAGGAAAAAATTCCTGTAATTCAATTGAATATTATTTCATCTTTTGTCCGAAGACTCGTCTCGCGTACAAAGATTTTGGAAAAATTATTGGATTGATTTTTCTCACGAATGGACAGTTGTACTCGTTCGAATGAATACCGCGTGTGAATCTTTTGTTTCTTTAATTTACGAACTGTTTTCCGATAGTGTTATGATTTTGATAGAAAGTCGTCAAAGAAAAAAAAAGTAAAAAAAGCTTAATACAAGCTCCCCAAATAACAGGGCTGTAGAAAAAACGTGGATAAAATCGGGTCGACTTATCGGAATAGGAAGCGAGGATCGTAGTGTCGAAAGTATTGGCAACTCATTGTGGGCGGAAGTTCAAATATATTTACATTCGATATGAATATTAGAGTACCCAGCTGTCACGCGGTAAGCACTCAGCGTCGAACGGCAATGATGAACGTGAGCCGCGATCCCGATTCGGAGATAAGGCAATATTTCGAAGCACACGCTTGAACGAGTCCTCGTTTTCCTTGGACGTGAGACAATTTTTAGGGTAGCCGTTAATACCTGAAATAGAATTAATTCGCATCGATGTACGCACGCGACACGTGTAAACTTGGCGGTAAATTATCGCTGTCAGAATTCCTCGGCCCTTGTCGTTTTTCCTTCCTTACTTTACAGACTTCGTTTCGCATTCGAATATTCACACCCTCCGATCTGCCCACATAATTTTTGACAGGGTCTGCCTTTTTATCTCACTATTTTACCAAAGCTTGCAGGCATGCTGATCCAGCACATGTGACCCGCTTATGCTTCCTTCGGGAAGTGAAAAGGTTTATGACCCCTTAGAATCCGCGGGGTGCCGAAGGCACGGCCTTTTTATATCCGCAGGGTCAAACTGCCGACGTGCAATTTTCAATTTGTTGAGTGGTTTTCTTATTTTTTTTTTTTTTCCTTTCTTCTTTTTTGAAACTTTTTTCTACATCGTTATCTCGTTTCTGACACGTACTTTTCAAAATCACTTAACCCAGCGAGGGTATTTGCGAATTATTATGTATGTGGCCAATTATCCGATCACTCATAACTCGCTGAAATAATTTAGACTTCAAAGAGTCTTATAATTTCGTAATTTCTTTCATTGGATATGACGAGTATTTCGCAGAGGCTTTCGTCGGGTTGTCGGAGGTTAAAAGTGGAGGAAATTAATCTTTCAGAATTGAAGATTGAAGAATATCGCTCCTCTTTGAAATTTCGGGGGAAAAAACAGCGCCTCCTAAGGCTCTGACACTGCAAAATGTCAGCCAGATGGTTCTGATGAAGCGTTGATCAAAGGCAGGAAATTATTAAAGTCTTGGAAAAAGGAGAAATACGAATTTGGCACCCCTTAGAACTCTGTTATCTAAAAAATATCCTCTCTCTACAGTTTTAGAGTGAAAGGCTTTACGGTATGTATACTTGATAAAGCAGTTTGCGTTAATGCTGGCGAGAATTTTCGGTAAGAGGATCAAAGTCCGTATTGAATTCAATCGACGACGGTTAAATAGGATTGAGAAATTTCGGAGAACAAGAAAAATAGGATATTGAGATATCCTAAACGGATCGGTGAGTGATACGCGTGAATAACGCGACTAACGGCGTGCGATTCGAAATTTCATCGAAATATCAGGCAAGAAATATGTTCTAAGTGCTTCTCTCCGAGTATCCATCAGCGAAATCGCTATTACAAACTTCACAGCATCAAGTTCTCAAAATTGGTCAGTTCGTTACGAAGAAATTCGCTGAGAAACGTAGTGACTAAGATTTTGCCAGGATATTTGCACCGCAGGATCAGAATTTTACTGAAAATATTGGTTTTTCTCAATTATGCTGCGAATTTCATTTCAAACTGTGGGTATAAATGAGCCTGCGGAAAAACTCTCCAAAGAATTTTCATTTCGTGATTTTCGATTTACGGAGCGAACAGGAGACCTTGTAATTTCAAAGACTGGATTTCGGAGTCGAATCGAATAAATTTTTCACCGAAAAATGCCTGAATTTCTTCCCTTTCGAATGCTGTAAGAATCTTCGTAGCCAAATTTCTCTCCCTGCAGTCACAGCGGGAATAAAAGTTTCCTCATCACCGTGAACGGTAATAATTCAAACAGCTGATCCACTCAACACAGTTCTGCGAGTGGTTTAAGACCGAACTTTTTCCCACGATTTCGTACAAAAAAATTTTACGTTCGCTGGAAAGGCTCAAAGAAGGACCGTGACTAACATCCTGAGATCGATCGAGGTGAATTTCGTGGAACCGAACTAGCGAAATTTAATGAACCGAGTGCCGGTAGTCGGATCGAGATTGTTCAGGTTTCGTAACTCTGGATATCAAAGCTCAGCGACCACGCTTCGAATAGTTTTGTAAAGCTACAGGAAATTCTCGAGCGATCGTTTATCAGGACACGACAGTATTTGTCTCTACGGTTCAAGATCGTTTTTCGATCAAAATGCGGTTTTGCTTCATCGTAAAGCGTGATAAGACAAGCTCATTTCATTCAAAAAATTCTTACACGTTCTTAGAATAAAATGAAATGACCCGTGTTTCAGAGTTTTGCCGAATTGATTGGCAAAAAATAAAAAGAAATATCGAAAACTGGTTCGAATATTTTCTCAAAACAAGCGAAATTTTCGTTTCAAAGTGACATTGTTCGAAACAAAAGTACAAAACTACTTTTATACAGATAATTTTGCCTGATATTGATTTCGACATTTTTACGAGATAATCAACGGTCACTGTTTTATCGACGTTGTTTCGTACTTGCTATGAATGGAAATGCTTGTGCGTTACGATATTTCGTAGTGCTGTGCGATTAATCGATCAATCGGTCAATCGACGTATTCGATTCGTCTCTGATGCTTGGTCTACGCGCTATGATTACGTTGGTATGATTATCGTATGAAAATACCATAATCTAAAAGTACACTTCGATGAATCGATTAATCGGAAAAACGGTTGATCGAAGTTGCCGATTAATCGGTTAATCGCACAGCACTAATATTTAGACATCTTCAGGATCGTTTGACTGACGATTGGCGTGAAAAATGCAAAAATTCGCATCGGGCGGGGTTATTTAAATAGAAATAATTTTGCATATTTATTTTCGTCAAAGTCACTGTAAAATGAGAACATCATATCCCATTGGTCAAGTAACGTAGCTTGAAACCTTACTTCCTTGATATTTGGGTTACGTACTTGCAGAAAATCACCAGCATGTTTTGAGAAGCTTCTGAGAACAACAGAACGTTTTTCAGTAGTCAATTTTTGTTTTCTTCTCGTCAACAACTGAACATTTAGTAAAACGCCGAATATAAAGGGTCCCTTTATTTTACCCTATAACTGTGTAAACTTTCTGTAGTTCAAACCGAATTGTCCTGCCACGTGATGTCTTCTCGTCAGATGGACAGTAGAAAGTATCCGCACGCTGAAATACTGTAAAGAAGTTTCGGGATTTTGTGAAAAAAAAAAAAAAAAAAGGGAACAGACTTAGCCCCATTATTCGTTGAACCAATTCCGTCCATCCCGGCAGAAGAACTCCCGGTAATACAGTATGAATCATTTCTTCCTCCCTGCGGCACGTAATGACATTTCCTGTTCTTTTGCTCCTCGTCCTTTCGTCGCTGGACCAGAGGAAATACTTTTTTCCTTCGAAATGTATCCGAGCGAGTCTCGCGCAAGAAAGGCACAGCAGTGCTTTAGGTTTTATTCTGCACTCTATGTTCAATTTGGGACACGAAGTAGAGTGTCAAGTCAATTTTCTCCGGCTTTCAAGCAGCTTCCGTGTAAGCGCCCGTGGCTCCGTGTATCGTGCTTTTCTGCGAAGCATTTTCGGCTCGAATCAATAAACAAATCCAACAACAAATGCGCTGAAACACTAAGAGCTTCTTCGATTTGCAATAAGGAAGGAAGGCGGCTTGCGCACCTGGGGAAAATTCTCGCCCTCTCGACTCCTTCAACGTTCCTCCGACGCCGATCCTCTCTCAAGTCTTCTTTCAGTCTCCGGATGATAAATATCCTCAGCATTGAGTATCGGCGTCAGCATTTTCTCCACACACCCCGACCCTCGCGAAGTTGATATCGAACGGCTTTTTGTTCCAGCCCTCGAAGGAGCACGACTGGAAAAAGTTCTTCTAACGGTAAAGTGCCATTCTTCGTTTTTCCCTTTGGCAACGGAATCATCTGCCAAATTAAGTACTTCGATCTTTCTTCATTCACCTTTCAATTCTAACGCGAGTTTCATGAGTGAATTGTAAAAACGACCGGAAAATGCCCTCGACGTTTTGGGCTTTGAGGTCATCACGCATTCGTTCAGTCGACTGGGGGACTCTGGAAAAATCTGACACATTGTAGCTGATATTAAAAGCAGAAGGTCTTTACACCCTCGGGCTTTTTTCTGGTCTCTGTACGCGTATTTTTTACGGAAAGGATCGGGGTTTTTTTTTTTTTTTTTAATTTTTATCATTCACGTACGCCAAAAACGTGAATATTTCCAAAGACAACCGAGTTCTCTTCATTTTTGTGATATTTTTCCATCCCGCGTAACTTATTACTCAATTTGTAGAAATCCAAGAGACATGTCAACTACTTATAGAGCGGGTAGGATTTCATATTTTCATTTTCAATGCATAGTTCTTAAACGAACTTTCTTGAACTCTGAAAAATCGACGTACTTGGGTGAATTTTGAAGAACGGCGAATCAGAGGTCAGTTATTTAATTATAGGTAACAAAGTGAGAAACTGCACGGTGGGAATTCGGTTTTTGAAATTTGTAAATGCCTCGAACGCCAAATGAAAATCAGAAACTTACGTCAGTACAAAGATTTTATGCCCAAAAACGATCGCAATATGAATTACACCTACTTCAAAGTGAAAGCGTTCCGGAATATAATCAAGTTTCTGGAATGTCCGAATAAAATTTCCTGCAGGCATACAGATGGTGGAGAAAGGAGAATCCAAGTGGGTTCGCAAAAGATTTTACTCACCATAAATATAAGGGGAAAGTTAAAATCATAAGTGCCTGTAGGTATATCACTTTTCTTACGTCTTCCTGTTCGTATTTTTCATTGCATTAGCTAACTTTTAAAACTTTTAATTTCGTTAGCTCTTCGTAACAACACCGTGGAATCGTTCTTGTCGAATTTTTTCACTTCCTTGTTGTTACAGCGCCTGAAAACCGGAGAGTGGATATTTGTTTTTTTCTTCTTTTACGACGAGAACTGCAGGGGTTAAGAAATTGCTCGCACAGCCTTTTTGCCTAGACATTTCGCTGTTTTAGAGCAACGTCACTTTAGTTATTGCTACAGAAGGGGAAAAGAAACCGTAATGGGCTACTTTTCTTATATCTAGAAACTTGAGGGATTCTCATTTTACTCGGAATTACCAAAAAATTCTTTGGCAATTTCACAAAAGTCTCAATTGTTAAAAATTTCAATATCATCACGCAAATTCCGATGTTAATTGTGTCTTTATTCTGACCCTCTTTCAACGCTTATTTGTGCTTAATCTATTCATTTGTAGCAAGTTGTTGCTTTCATAATGAATATCCTTGTAATTTCAATACACCAATATTCATACAAAGATCTTATATTAAGATAATTCACAGGTGCTTTGAAATGAATCGTCTCATTAAGAGTTTAGATGTAAGTTGTTTGCTACTTATTTTTTTATGTAGACCGATCCGCCAATCTTCTGTCAGATTTTCAGTGTGAAAATTTAGGGGATGGACGAATTCTACAGAAATCTATCCTTCGGAGTTCAGAGTTAGAGTCCGACAGGAAATATCGTAGAGGAGCTTTTTTACAGAAATTTCATCGTACAGAGTCCGATCCTACGGAAGCAAAGTTTTTTTCTACAGAAAAATTGTCGAAAAATTGTTTCACCCTGAAAGCTAGAATACGTGACATTTTTAGTCTTTCATATGCGACGTAGATGAAAATAATTTGGTTTTATTTTACTGTGTGAGAAAATAGACATTTTGGAGTATATTCTAAAATTTTTAGAGTGGTTCGAAAGTGAGATTATAATTAAATCGGTATAATTATTCCAGGGATCTTGAATTTCGTGAATAAATTCTGCCTCCCTGTAATATTTATACCGATTTAATTACGATCCTATTTTCGCCCTACTTTAGAAATTTGCAGCTACACTTCAAAATTTTGTTGAACAAAGAATTAGTTACGCAGGATTAAAAATTTATAAAAAACGTCGCTTTTACTTGTAGTTCCAGACGATCTACTCCGGAATAAATTTTGTGTTTGTAAAATTCAGTTTTTCCCACGCAAAAGACAGAAAAGGTCAAATTTTTTCCCGATGTCAGAAGATGGTAAAGCCGCGAAGGCAAAAAAGATTAAATTGAAAACGCGATTCAATTGATCGCCGAGTTTCTCGTAAATGGTAATTAACAACCTTGTAAATACGAAGTCCTGAGAATCGAAGGATATTGATATTTTTGCGTACAGAGTATTGCTGTGCGATCAAACGATTAATCGTTAATTTCGGTGAATCGTTTTTGCAATTAATCGATTAATCGCACAGCATTAGTATAGAGTGACGTGTCTAAATTTGAACCCGTTTGAAAATACTGGTCAAAATTTGATGGATCGACCAATACACTGTTAATTAATAAATACAGAGATTACGATTTTCGATCACGCGCATACGGTGAATGCCATAATCAGGTTAAGGGTAACTTGAGACGGAAATTGAAATAGGTATTTGCCACTATGTATTCATGAGGTTAGCACTTAATATTTGTATCAAAACTTTTTTTTTCTCTCACCCCTTGAATTGATTCGGAATACTAAAAAATGATTTTTAAAAGTGAAATCCGCTGTTAATTTTAACATTAACCCGTGCCCGAAAGGCCCTTTAAAGGAGTTAAAATCGATTTTTTTTTTTATCAATCTTTTGATCAATTTGCGTATAAACAATGAAATAACATTGTGTGGCAACTTAAACTAATCTAAAAGTAATTTTACCGCATTCCGCACATTTATCTGAATTTCTTAAGGTGATTACGGACGTTAGAGCAATGCGAAGATAAAAAGTTGAATTTATGATACTGTTACAAAGGGTGAAATCACCCGTTTTGTCCCCTTGTTAATGATCTAGTAGTCATCATAGACAAAAGACGTTTATAAACCTCTTATGTCTTTCAAAAGAATAAGGTTGCTGCGTCAACCTACATTATTGTAAAAACAGTCTTATCTCGAGACTTTAAAAGGAGAGCTTCGTCACAAAATAAATCCTTTTCCTCTCTTAATTTATCGCTTCGTAACACTGGTGTCAGAAGTGGGATTCTTCTGAGTCTCGACAGAGTTTTGAGTGGATTTTAAGTGATAAGAAGTCTACCAAGAATGCAAAGATGTCCGAGGGCATCACGCGCGGAGCGGCGGGCTGCCGGACGCGTTTCGTCCCATGAACCGGCGTTTCCTCCCGTTTCTCCTCGTTTGGAAGCTGAGGTTCAGCCCCAGCCCCAACTAGCTCTCTTGGCAGAGCTCATCCAAGGAAATCAAGATTTACTGATGCGACAGATACAGCAGCAACAACAACATCAACAACAGCAACAACAACACGAACAACAGCTACAACTGCAGCAACAAGAACAGCAGAATCTTCTGCACGAACTCCTCTCGGAACAGCGTCAACAACAGGAAATCGTGTCCCAGGCGCTGATCGGGATCCTGCAAGGTGTGCAGAAGCTTCAGAAGCGGCCGCAGGAATTCCCAATACGCCCAGTTCCGTCCCCAGGTAGAAGGACTTCTCTTCCTTCAGTCCCGGTCCCAGCAAGGAGGACCTCCATTCATTCGATTCCGGATCAATCAAGGTCTGACGCCATTTATGGGGGAGGCGAAATTCCCCCTGTTGCTAAAAATTTTCCACCTGCTCATGTCTCGCGACAAGCTCAGGTTAGCTCTTTTCCGCGATGCCACGATGTTCCGTCACGTGATATTTCAGAAGTAGTTGAATCTCCTGTCGCGTCGTCTCATCCTAGCGTGGATATTCAGTCAGAGTTCTTGACCTTTTTAAAATCGCGCGGAACTGTCAATGTTCTCTCTCCGCAGACTCAGAGCTCGTTCGGACTCAATCAGGTCTCTGTACCTGCCGCGAGTATTGTAGAGTTGCCTTCGAAACAATCGAATTTGAAGCCCGGTTCGTATGACGGTTCGTCTGCTTGGAGTCTATACGAACGTCAGTTCAACATGATAAGTAAGGTTAATGGTTGGACTCCGTCCTAGAAAGCAGCTAATTTGACAGCCTCTTTGTCCGGTCTTAGCCTGGGTTCTCCGGATATGCAGATAAGATCGTTCCTTTTCTTTTACTGAATGAGTTATAAATCCAATCAATCGCGTTTTTTTTTCCCCCAAATTTGCTTAGCGAATTGGGAATCATCCGCTTCCTCTCACTTTTCTCCTCCCCAACTCTAGGGTGTGCTGTGTCCAAAGGAAACCCCGGGTCGGTTCACCTGTCCTTGTCTTGGTCCACGCAAGAACTTTGAAAGAAAATCTCTTCCTCTGGGATCCCTTCTGTCTCCTGCCCTTCGCTCTGTCTCGTGTCTTCGGCCAAGGAATCTCATGAAGAACTCACCAACTCACCCTTAACACTTACCTTTATAAAACAAGGCACATAAATTTTGAAATTCAATTTAACGCTCAACTATCTGCTCAAGGTTTTCTGTGGTTTACCTTGAGACTGTGGGCAAATGCCAGATAGTAAAAAGGGAGTCTTTTAATTTTTAGAGCCACAGCTCCAACTCACCTTCGAGCACTGACTGCTAGATCACTTTTTTTTTAATTGTTTATCTTTTCCGAGTCGGGTCGACTCTTTTCCTCGGGGGGGAAATTTTAATGATCTAGTAGTCATCATAGATAAAAGACGTTTATAAACCTCTTATGTCTTTCAAAAGAATAAGGTTGCTGCGTCAACCTACATTATTGTAAAAACAGTCTATCTCGAGACTTTAAAAGGAGAGCTTCGTCACAAAATAAATCCTTTTCCTCTCTTAATTTATCGCTTCGTAACAATATGTTAATCGCTAATAAATACGTATAAAATAATCGTTGTTAATTAGATAAAATGAGAGATTATTTGATTTGAATTTAAGAAGCAGAAATAAGGAATGTTTTAAGGAAAATTGTTAATCTGAAAAAAAGTGAAACTTGTTACAAAAATGAGCTGGAAATCAATGTCACATCTCCGAACATAATTATTGCCAATCTAGCGTTGTGGTTTTGTGATCCGATTACTTTTCGATTTTCTCGTATCAATTTTATGTCAAAAAAGTAATGCTGTCGAAATACAGATAACGGCATTGATTTTCGCAGGAAAAACTATGTAAAACTTATTTTTTTCAAATTTTTTACCTCGACAATCACTCCTAATAGATTTTAACTCCTTGAAAGGGCCTTTGGGGCACGGGTTAATATTAAAATTAAGAGCTGATTTCACGTTTAAAAATTATTTTTTAGCATTTCGAGTCAATTTAAGGGGTAAGAGGAAGAATTTTTTTTTTTTTACCAATATGAAGGGCCACCCTAGTATACATGTATACACTATACCATATGTATACACTAGGGTGGTCCTTATTTGGGGTGTTGACGAATTCCGACAAGTGCGCCCCCTAGACACGTTTGAAATAAATTTAAAAAAATGTGTGCGAAAACGGAGCGCTGTAGTTCAATTAGAAGACGTGCCTATAAGCTCGTTTTGTTTTTCATTTGAATAACATGGGATTTTCAGACTACTTCAGTCATTATGTTTTTGAGTTGTCCCCATGAACGCAAAAAATTCTTTTTTCACATAAATCTGTTGTTCATGGATCTCGGAATATCGTAAAATCTTTTCCGATCCAAAAAAACAGACGGCGATCAAAACATTTTAATTTTAATTATTACTTTTTAAAAAAGTATAAAGTATAAACGATGTGTTTTGAAATACACTAATTGAAATACATATTTTTTCCCACATGTACAATTATTTTTTTTTACAAGCTTATGACGTATATAAGACTGCCTTTTAATTGGTGAAATACTGTCAAGCACCAAGCGGCTAAAAAGAGGTATTCTCACGTTGATCAATTTGCCGTCGTGTATAATATCAGGGGGATGGGGGGGCGTAAAGGTTGTGATAACGACTTGTGGAAAAATACACGCGTAGTTGTACCCATGAACAACAGATTTATGTGAAAAAAGAATTTTTTAAAACATAATGATTGAAGTAGTCTAAAAATTCCATGTTATTCAAATGAAAACCAAAACGAGCTTAGAGGCACGTCTTCTAATTGGACTACAGCGCTCCGTTTTCGCACACATTTTTTTTTCATTTATTTCGAACGTGTCTAGGGGGCGCACTTGTCGAAATTCATCAGCACCGCAAATAAGGACCACCCTAGTATACACTATGTGTATGGGGCATTCCACGCCAATTCGACCTGGGTTTTACCCTTGACCTCTCAGATTTGGCGCGCGATTTTTTCTATGAATGTTCTCACTTTGAAAGGTAGTCAGTTTTTTTTTTTTTTTTTTCTTCACTCAATTTGAATTTTCTGCAATTTTTATTTTTAAAAACAATTTTTGACAATTTTTTCAGATTTTTGGTACCATTTTACCATTTGCAATTTTTTTACTAAGCAAAATAAAGAAGAAAAAAAAATCTTACGAAAAATCGGAAAAAATAATATCCAAAATAATATCGGGTCCAAGCTCGAAAATTTTGATGTCTGACACAAGATTTTTCAGAATTTTTTCAAATTTTCAATTTTGGTCGGTCGATAAAATTGTTTCTAAAAATAAAAATTGCAGAAAATTGAAGTTGAGTCGAGAAAAAAAAAAAAAATGTCACCCCATTATCATTTTACAAAAAAATACACTCTACTTTACAGTCGTACCCTACGGATCTGAGTTCGGTTCCGGGTCGGCCCGTCAAACCTACAACTTCTCGCTTAAGGTACCGGCCCATCTGGTTGTGGGCTGTGAGAGCGACAGGACCAGAGCAGCATAACCGCGGAAACGGCCCAGTGAACTGTGCGGGTGACTGGAAACAGTAAGGGCGAGAACCTTGGATTTGGCCGGACATTTATCGCTTCACTGAATCGAGTCCTGAGCCTCTCGGGTTCCGCTGGCTTATGTCGTATGAATTTTGTCGTCCGCGTGAACACGCTGTCAAATTTACTCCCACGTCGGCTAAACCTCGACCTTCAATGGTCGCCTGTAACAAGGGCAAGGATAAACACAAGCGGCACACGGACGGAATTTAATCCTTGGTTACTTCATCCGCGTCACAGCAGCTCGACGATACTCGTCTACAAACACGCGTCGCACCCACGCTCTCGTTGAATCATCCGTGACTTGTAATTAGCGGTAAACTAATTTGCGCTCTTTCAACTGGAAACTTGCACGCTTACCTCTCGCGTCCCTGCACAAACTCTCTCCCAGATGTTCCTGTCAGTTGAACAACAAAGGTAGGTCCGCATATGTGCATGTACGTATAAGCAGTGAGAGTGATCGAAAATCCCATAAAGGTGAAGATAATTTCGATGGAAACAAGCGGGCTTAGGCTGCCCGTGAGCTGGCCGTTGAACTTCCGTTTTCACACTGCAGGTTCCAAGTTCATAACAAAAAAAAAAAAGAAAAAGAAAAACAAATATTGATATCCAATTCGAAATTCGAACTTCACTACTAATTCAGATATTCGAAATTAACGATTTAAAGTCCTCAGGTACCATATTACGTGAAAATGTGACGATTTTTTTTTAATTTCGAATCAATGCAATGGATCCGCAAGTACAAATTTTGGTAGTCTGATCTTGGATTCGTTATCGGTCGCGCAAAAAACATTCGCCTACTGATTTCTACTCAAATGCTAATATTTTTAGATTTTTTTTACCACCATGTTGGATTCGTCATTTTGAATTTTGCAAATATGACCTTAGATTCGTGATCAGCGACACCATTTAAGTTATTGAAAAAGCACTGAACCGATCGAAACGAAAATCTGATCAGTTCTATGTTTGGAAAAGCCGCGTCAATTGAGATCAAAATCATTAAAATCCGGTAATTCGTTCTCGAGATATCGGCTAACAAAAAAAATTGATCACATATATACATACATTCATCCATCCGAGAATGGTCGGAGGTGATTCTCTAGATCTTTAAACGTCGAGATCTAATGAAAACGCAACTTTTCATTATTGGGGTGATTATAATAACTTCCTTGCTTTACTGAAACCCGAAAAACGAGAAATTAAAAATCGCATTCCGTACGAAAAGTAATTTCATTTCAGTAGAATTGCTAGAGAATTACTGTTCAGTGAATATTGTTGTTTACGATTAAATAGTGTTGAAATTACAGGATAGTTCGGTACAACCAGTGGATAACTATTCAGATAACTTTGTTGTTTAATCAATATCGAACTATTAGTGTATTTATAGTAAAAAACACTTTAATACGAGTCTGATTGTGGAATCTGATAACGTTTTTTTTTATCCAAAACCATACTTTTTGGCTACCACGAAAAGTGACTATTGATTATAATGAAATTTTTTTCGTCCAAGGATTCTCGGTGTGAGAAAAAATTTGGCGAAAGTAGTTGAAAAACCATTTTTACAACATATAACTCACGTATGTTTCTGCGAAAAATTAGGTGACTCTTTGAAAAAATTCTTTGCATAATTTTTCGTAATACATTTTTTCATCATTACCTAGACGGGCCTGAAGCGAAGGTCGTAATTTCACAGAAATTAAGTTACCATTGCTTCGACATTTTCATGCATCTTGATAGTGACATTTTATTCTAGGACGTTGAGCAATAATACAATAGAATTTTACTTCGAACCCTAACTAGCACTTTTTATCGTTGCACAGTGCACACTAATCGTTTTTCCATTCCAATTATTCTAAGATCGCATACGAGGTGATACATATAAAGTGGAATGTTTTTCACTATTTAATTCCAATCGACCGATCGGTACAGTTGAGATCAATGTTACCGAAGAATACTGCGCACTGTAACTACGCATGCGAGAAGACTGCAAGCCTCAAGATCCTAGGTCGAGTTTTTTCGGCGCAATCGCATTAGTTTTAGTTTGAAAATAGCTACAGTTTCTAGATAAACGGCTTATCTGTCGCCATGGAAAGTCGGCTGCACTTATACTCAAATTTAAAATTGCTAGTCTGGGTCAATTTCCAAGCACCGCTCTCTAGATAACTCAATTCGTTTTAGCCGATTTTCATTGTTTACAAGACCGTGATCTGTGGATAGCGTATAAAACGAAAAGAATTTATGAGATTTCGTCGGATCGTAGAATCTGTTGCAAATGCCCGCAAGCACCAGCAATCGCGATGGCATGAAATGACCAGACGCTGAAAAGAGAGAAAACTTTTACAGCTCTGAGAAAAAGCAGCGGATTATCACTTGAAAATAGTTCGTCGGAGAAGCTTGAAGAAATGAACAGATCTTAAATACAAGGATAAACGAAGAGTATAAGAATGCAAAAAATTTGTCCCACTGTCTACCCTGTAGCTGTATTTGCGATAGCAGCAAATCCCCGGCTTAAAAGAAAGCTCTTTCTACCCGGCGCTCGGCGGTAATCAGAACCAGAGATAGAAGCTTGTAAATTAGAAACGAGTAAGAGGATTTTACATGTATAACCTTGCGTTTAAAGGTAAAATGGGCAGAGCTTGGGTGAGAATTTCGTTACGGGAAAAAACCCTCAAAAACCTTAAATTGGGAGTGAATTTGTACCCTCAATCTTTTTTCTCATGGGGTACGAATTCACCCCCAGGTTCATGGTTTCTTTCGTGTGGGTTGGACGGCAATTCCTGGGAAAATCAAAAGGTTCAGTAGGGTTTCGCACCGAATATATTTGAAAAAACCTATCGTCTATACGTTGGTCTGGGCGGCGAAAATAAAATCACATGTTTTTGCCGTTTCACGATCAACTGTGACGTTTGGAAATTTTATTTAGAATGTGGATTTGAAGAGCTTCCACTCAAGCACTATTTCAACGCAATCGGCGAACAGAGATACTGACGTACTCTTGGGGACAATGAATCTGCAACGGCGAATTTTTTACACTAGACAGTTACGTTGGCAACACAGAGAAACCTACAGCGCCATATTCGGCCGATCGCGAAACAAACTCATTCTCAATAAACATAACATAACCTATGACCGTCGAATCTAACCTTAGAATACGCGTCAATCTAACAAATCATTGTCCCCGTAGTATTCTAAAGTTAGATCCGACGGTCATGGGTTATGTTATGTTTATTGAGATTGAGTTGGTTTTGCACTCGGCTGACTGTGGCGCTGTAGATTTCTCTGTGTTGCCAACGTAACTGTCTAGTGTAAAAAATTAGCCGTCTCAGATTCATTCTCCCCAAGTGTATATGTACAAGATGTCTCAGGACTAAGCATACAAAAAGATAGGCGTGATAGAGGAAGTTAATTCGAGTAAAGTAACTTAAATAACATGTGGTCTCCAAAGTCGCGTTCGCGAGACACGGTCGGTGAAAAAAAAACCTGTCAGGCGCCGTCACATCGGCAACCGAGTACACAGCATCGTTTAGGAGTCTTGTTAATAAGCGCGTTCGACTACTGATTCTGGTGTGAGTATACGTGGTGTGTCTAGGCGTACAGCTTTTTCCTATAAAGAAGTTTCTCTCTCGCGCTGGACTGGACTTAAGTAAGTTCGGTACCAACTGCGTGAAAATACCCTAGATCGGTGGTGATTAATTCTTGCGACGTTGAATCTGGGTGGAAAAAAGATGAGCGGGTAATTCAAATTCCGTGGTTGTGTAATCTGCTCAATGGCGTTACTGAACAGGGCAGCGTTAGCAAGGAAAATAGTTCCCTGACACTACAGGAGTTTCTCGGACTATTGGTACAAAACTTACTGAAAGGCTTTGAACTCGAAGAAAGGGGCGTGTTGTATACTCACGCCACGCTGCTGATGCGAAACAGAACGCTTTCAGATCTACGAATTACAAACGAAAACGCTCTTGATATTGAATTTTCATCAAACACAACAACAAGGGCGTGCGATGGAAATGGATAACGCGTTCAGTCTATTAATTTCAAACGAAAGTATTTCCAATATTAAATTTTATTAAAAAACCAGTGGTTAAGAAACGATTTTTTAATTGGTGACATCTCGCGAATGCGATTTCGGAGACCACATGTTTTTCAGACCCCCTCCATTACCCGTATCGTTTTGTGTACTTACATTTAGTTTTGGGACACCCCGTATAATCCACTCAGGAATTTTTGTCTCCGTCATCTTCAGATCGCTTCCCTTGGAAGTTGTCTTAACATAAAGATAACATAGAAAGGCGTCGAAAAGTTTATAATTGTAAGAAATGGGGATCTGCAGCCATTAAATAACATTTATACCCTGAATTAGGTCTGCAATACATAAATATTGCGACGCACAAATTATAACGAGTAATTTCGCTTTCTTATACAATGATGCCTCCACTTTTAAGGTTATGATAGCTAAGTCGTCAGAATAGTGGTGATAATCGAACGTGTGCGTGAAAAATTTTATCAGCTCTATTCTACATGTGAAAAGATTTTCTTATCTGGGAGGCTTCAAAAATATGTTTCACCAGTAAGTCCGACAATCCGGCGGGTATTTTCAGCTTGATGTCAGAAAATATGTATAACGCAGAAACCCATGCTTCGTGGGTCGTATTTTCATTTATCAATCACTAATTACTATGCAACGGGAAAATGAAATATGAATTACTAAGTAATAGTTTTCATACAAACGACTTGAACGAAGATTCGCTTTACACGCATAATAGAATGATAGCTGCAGAACCTTCTGCGACAAATAGTTTTATGATATCGAACCTAACCTTCATGCAAGACCTTGAATGTATTCAGTAAGCGGTGGTGAAAATATGCTAATTTGAAAACTAGAGTGTGGCAAATTCAATAGTTTCCTCGCGCTGTAACTTTGATTTACAGTTCGACTTCATTGACGTTTTGTACGTATGGAATTATTGGAAAATATTCTTATGAAGTCAGAGCCGGGTTGTCGGCGCCATTTCATCACCACATAATCTAAATTTTCAATTTTAATGGGGGCAAATCATAATTCTTGGGCTTTCAAATTACTCATGTCACATAAATTAACTGAACGTAATCCATAATATACCTGTTTTACTATCCTCACGCGATAAAACACGATCAATGGTCAGTTGTCAGCCTGATTGCATTAGTTTGATCTTTTTCCACCAGATGGCGTACTGCAAAGTGACAATTCCTATATTCAACCACTTCCAGTAACCTACTTGTCATAAATAAGGTCAAACCTGAATACTGAGGCGTTTGATGGTAAAAATTATTCATCGGCCATCTGGATGGAAAACTTGCCAAAATGGCAATTTATCAGTTTCCCAATCGAATAGACTTTCTCGGAGGTCTGATGGCAGCAAGGTCCCTAGATTAGACAGGTCAAGACACGCGTGGGCAAAAAAATTAGTGAGAATGCGCCAAAAGTTTCGTATGACAATGGATGCTTTCCATTTAGAGCACAATATGACACGGTGTAAACATTTCTGGTCTATTCCTTTGCCCGGATTGGCCGCTTACAATAGAAATTTGTACACTGTGTCACACTTTGCTCTAAGTGGAAAGCACCCGGTGTGGTTCTGATTCCTGACCTGTCACAATGATTAACCTCAAAATATATACGTGCTTCTATTTATTTCGTGAACGTCAGGACACTAAGGGCGCAACTCGTTAATGCTTAACCTCAAAAAATTGAGCAAGATTGGTCAAAACCGGTTAATGCGGTAATGTAAGTTTGATATTTTTTTGGGCGAACACGCATAGAACATTTTTGCCCACGTCATAGTGAGAAAAACTGGAACACACGTGTCTTGACCCGTCTAGTCTAGGGACCTTGGATGGCAGCGAATCGAGTAGCGCCACGCGTGGCCAAATTTGTCTCTATCGCCGGGACTTGCACTAACGTTGACGAGTGCCCTGGCGGTTATTCGTCATCATTTTTCCGAAAAAAACAAAAATTTGCAACAACAAAAATGCCTCCTCCCGGACTGCGAGAATTAAAGGTTAATTGTTGCGCTATCAGTTGTTACAACAGTTTTTAAAATACCGATTAAACCGTTATTTACTGTTGATTGGATAATTTTGCGCCATGGCGTAGTCACGTAATTTTACGATTGGATGAGTCATCGGCGTAGACAGGGGAAAACGCCCGTCGATCGGGACAAATACGGTCGATTTGGCGCTGTCGTCAATTTCGCGCACGGTTGCTATATTTGTTCGTTCCGCGCGTCTATACATCTTGGGCAAACCGATCGACGTGTACCGAGGTTCATTCTTCATTTTATAAATAAGCCCGCCAAGTGCAGCTAAATCCGAGTTTTTGATTTCGTCTCTAATTTTTGCGAAGAAGATAGATACGTGGCAGTAAGGATTTTGATTTCAATATTTTTTGATGTTGAGGGTACTTATTCCCTCACACTGTCATTTTGGTGATTTTTGAGCCGCAAAGTATATTTCTCCTGGTAGTTTCCGCTTTAATGTACTTTGCGCATGGTTCTTGTACCTGAGGTGCTTTTTAGGGATACTAACTTCCTTAACTGTCAAGTATAAGGCGATTACGGTATAATTAAAGAATCCTCTCGGTAACCGCAGAAAGAGTTTCGTTTTAATCACAGAGAAATTTTCTTTCTTTGCGTACAGTCGTATCGTAACCTCGACCCACGCCTGTATTTAAATCCATCGTCATCGCGTTTCGCAACGGAATTACAAACATTTATCCAGCAGTTTTTACGGGCGTTTGCGAATCTCGCACTTTCTTCCTTTGGGATATCCCCAGGGTGGGCGGATAAGACCGCGTATAAAAGGCAGAATACACGATCACAACATCCTTTGCATACATTACGCTGTGCGATTATTTCCCACTTGTTTCGCGGATGAACACCCACTGAGATATTTATGAAAGAGAAACAGCTGCAGGGTTTCAAAGGTTGATAATTTCACCCTCAGAATCTTTCATTCAAATGAATCATGAATGCGAGTGTATCTGCGCACTTGGGAAAGTCACTGTATAACAAAGAGCTAAATTTACTCGTCTAAAATTAATTCTCGTCACTGCACCGAGCAATTTTTTTTCGCTTATGAATAAAAGAAGCCAGGTGAATTCATGACGCGGTACAACGAAGCTAAGAACGAGGGAGCACAGAAATTATACTATTATTTCCATGCACCGTCGACAGGAATATGCGAGTATTTCTTTTACTGGTAGTGTGCGAAATTTTCGTTTTGATCCCAAGATCTGGATTGTTGAGCGGGTATGCATGAGTAGCTGGCTGAAAAGTTGATTAAATTTTAGGAATTCATATCTCGACAGCCAGTTGTTCAATTTGATTGGGATTTGTTTTATTAAAAAGTATATAGATCGAGTTCGACTTGTTTTTTTTTTTAATCCGCATCACTCGATAGGAATTCTTATACAATCTTTAATTATATAAAATTATTCACTTTTTTCTGAATAAATTAAGTGTAACTAAAGTGTTTAATAGCATGTCGTTGATAAAATAAAGATATTAAAAAAAAATCCAATTTTTCGTCTAAATATCAGTTTTTTAAGTCATACTCGTATATGAAAATATCGATAAAATAAATAACTAGACCCGATGTCGGGAAACTACGCTTATTCCTAGGGTCGTTGATATCAAATCTTACTTACTGCTGACCAGTGTAATCTATCCAAAAATACGGTCTCCAAATTCAAAGTAAATCTGTCAAGCCATTTTTGAGATACAATGTCACCGAGTAAAATGGTTAGCGTTGTTGGAAATGAGGTTGCTTCCTATCATTTGATTTTGACGAAATAATATGTTAATGAAGCTCGATCTCTATACTTTCGAATAAAATAAAATAATAATTGGTTCTCGAAATATAAATTTCATAAATTCGTCCACTTGTTCAGCCGTCAACTCGCATACATAAATATGAATCCTCCTCAATTTCGTTGTCATGCAGATGACGAAATCTCAATCTTAGCACTTGGAACTGTACTTTTGTTCTCACATTTTGAAAAACAATGAACCTACTCATCGTGAGTTATATTTATTGCCAAACCACATTGTTGATAGACAGTTACGATCAGTTTGTTCGCAATTCTCGCAGGTCGGATTATTTTAAAAGCTTTGTAAATTGCGGCGAACTCTTGACAAAGCAATTAATCACGAAGGTTGGTCAATAGGTATTATTCGGATAAACCAATCTATAAAAAAGTATGTGTTTCGTAATTTTGGCTCGGTCGAATCTGCCGCAGGCATCACGATTCGGGGATAAATTTGCCCACGCAGCGATTTACGGGCTAGGAATACGATCTTGAAAAGATTATTCCAGCGCTTGAGATCTTGCAGCAATTCTTTTGTTCAATGTCGAGTGGTACGGATCGATGTTTACTCAAAGAAAATTCGATCGAGATTCGGTGGGAATTTTTCATTGTTCACGCCAACGACACGATTACCTTCTTGTAATCGGTATCGAATAACCATTCGCGAGATTTAAGGTAAGCATGGAGACAGCGCACATGTAGAATCGGAAACGATCTACAGAGAAACGTGGCGTATAATTCGTGTGAAGTTTATTGTTTCATGCGGGTCGCAGACGCATCGGCTTATTTTCATTTCTATTGATATCAGCTGTTTGCCCGAAAATAAACGAAGAAGGAAAAAAGACAAAGAGGAGAAAAAATGGTGGGAACAACGGAGACCGTAAAACGTGTCCTTGGATCGGGTGTATTTTTGAACCGTCAAGCTGATAGGTTCATCCAATTTCATTTGACTGCTTCGTTTTCGGTTTATCGCAAAATTGTCATTACCATGAACGGAGTCACCTCAAAAAGGACCTTCGTCAATACGAGTCTTGGGTATAAACCCGATTAACGGTGCTCGCAAAACTCGCGATCATATATTATGTATATTTTGGTAGGCCCGTGCAGAGATAGCGTTAGGTATTTTATGAGATGCCAGGACCAGCAGATGAACTCTGAACTTTGACAAGTTTGTTTTTGAATAATTGAAGACATGGCTTTTGAAGTTTTGATAATGGTTCCTTACCAGATTTATATGCTCGAGAGGTAAATCACTTAGAAATCAAGCGAATGAATTACTTCAATTTATTAACATTAATCCTGAGTGACTTTTATTGTTTTTTACCGCAGTTTTCTGAGCATACCGAATCATACTTCGATTGATTACCTATCAATGACTTCGTAACGTTCGAGGCGATTTTTAATGATTTTTGGATTGGGTAAAATCACCGGAAATCATCCAAGACGTTGAGAAAGCATCCGAAAGTGATGAAAATCACTCGGTAAACTGGAAATCACTGCAAGCACAGTACGACATAGAAGTCAATAGAATGTTAATGAATTAAAAGCATTTCGCCTTAACCGCAAGAATCAAAACGCGTTTTCTTGATTTCCAACCCTTGCCGCGCAGTTTTTCAACCGATATCATGCGACGTTAAGTGATTTGCTATGATTTCCTATGATTTCACTAATGTCGATTGATTTCTCGGCATTTCAAACAATATTTCAGTCATTTGATTTTCTTGGATTCGCTATTTGATTTCCAACCATTAAACTCACTTGGGTGAATAGGCCCTCGTATATTTTAAAACGGAAGAAATCTCGACGTTCTTTATGGTCTGCAATTACTTACAGATGAAACTCAACCGACGTGTTTCTGGCTGCATATAATTTCCATTTGAATGGCCCGATTCCGCGACCTTCTCAGGAATCGCCACTCTGTTATTCTTTCACGTCGACGTTATTCACCCATTCATGCTCATACATACATGGGTAATAAATAGGTCTGCGAAAGAGAAAGAACGGCAGAAGGAAGGGAGCGAGAAATTTCACGCACGGATTCAATTTCGCTATCCGTCACTCAACGTTCAACTTTTTCCGGCATGTATACGACAATACATTTCTACGGATGTGTAGAAGCTTTCACTTCTTCCGGGCACATCCACTTTGGAAGCAGCTCTTGCCCCCGCTGGGATTAATGTGAAAGAGATAAAAGGGGCAGGATTGAAAAATGGCAAACAATTTCACCGGTACAGCTACATTCAGCCATTGAGATTGAATTCAAATTAGGATCCGAGTGGAATTGGATCTTTACTTTATTCGCCTGTGGTTCTTCTGGGAACGCAAAACCAGGGGTGAGATTGGAAGTATGTGAAATTCTTGTGTACGTGTTTTTGGAACCACAGGCTAGCACGCCTTTTACACCCACGTAATAATACTGCAGGGGTATTACTTCGTCAGCTTGGAGAGCACGGTTTGGAAATCGATACCGCTTTTTCGGTGGATACCTATACGTACAGTCAACAGTCAGGCACTTCATTTTCATCCAATTACGAAAGCCACGCACGTCATGGGGATGTTTCTTATCGCAGGAAATGAATTAACTATCGAAATTATAGTCTTCCAATTGAAAAGCTAAAAATGAATCAATGAAATTAATACCTAAGGTCAGTACGAAACTTTGACTAAAGGGGATTGACAGGGGAAAAGGAGGAGTGCGACGGTATGCGTTATGAGCTCTTTAACATCAGTGAAATAATCAGATTATATAACTTATTCATCAGCTAATGGACATAACGTCACAACTTGTAATCGGATAATCTTGACTATGAACCGTCTTCGACAAGATGTCAGTGATATTCCAGTAATAATTAATAACTAGATTTCTATCAGTAAGTAAATACCGAACTGCCAGACAAATTGAGACACACCTTTTACGTCATTTTTAAGTCTCTTCATTTGATATAATTTTAACGACTTAATTGATCACTACTGGAATTGGCAAAAAGTCGTAGCGGTAGCTGACTGACCAAAACCACTAAGTACCACCTGAAAATGCTCAAAGATTATTTAATACGGTCTTCAAACTTGCCAGCGAGACGAGAGATGCAAAGTGAAATTTGAAGTCAATGGCCAAACGTCAATGTTCACATATTGTTAATCTGGTGACGTTGATCCCCGTTGTTGTAAAATACGTACATCAAACTCAACTTAATCCTTTTGCAGGCGCAAGACACGTGGTAAATATCACTTGTAATAAATGTCGGAGAGAAAAAAATCGTATTAATTTTTACTTGAGCAATGAGTCAGCCGCAAAGACGAAGAGAATTGTCTGGAATCCCGGTAAAAACGATCACGCTTGACTTGGGATGTGAGCCGCTTTGAAGAATCTACCTCAGACTAGAGTCACTGAGAATTCTGGTCGACTACGTGCAAATGGCGTCTTAAGTACAACTTTTTATGGAGTTGGCTGGAAATCTGTCCGGAGAAGTAACAACTTATTGTGACATAAAGCGAAACTGGTGACAGCGGTGGGATGGGAAAAAACTGCGAACTGCGTATGAAGACATTAATTCTTTGCGAATCGCATGAGTTCGAGAAAAAGAAGATAAAATTCATACGCTTGGGGATCAGCAGCTTACGCCGAATATTAAGAGAAGTGAGTTTTCTTACCAACCTCAACATCGCAAGTGTTATTGTTCAAGGCTTGTAAGGCAATTACTAACAGTTGAGTTCTTGAGTCGACAAAAAAATATCTTAAAACAAGTGAAAAGTTGTACTTGTTGAATATCTCAACCACATTTAAAGCTTCTCAGAGATACAGAGCGACGTAAAGTTTCTTTCTACGTAGCGACTTGTACCGAGAGATTTAGAAAAACCGCCAATTGAAGTATCTAAATCTAACATGATTTCGGTTTCTGGTCTTCGGTACAAGTCAAGATTTGCGCTAGCAAATCGCCGCCAAGTTATCTTTAAGGCGAAGGCTAGCTGAGCCAACGATTTCTTTATCTTACCGTTTATAAGCATGACGTTATGTCTCAGAAACACGTGAATATTTTCAAACGAAACTTACGTGACTGGAAATCCAAGCCCATATGACTTCAGTCTCAAAACCTAATCGAAATCGGTCAGGTGGTTCCATATTTATTAGCTGTCAAAGGTGATGAAAAATCATTTTTCTTTTTGTTCTTCTTCTCTTCTCTCCTTCATTTTCGTTAGGAACTAACTCTCTCTGTATTATTATAAACTTTCAATAATATTACAGTATTCAGACCGATAGATGACACTTACGCATAAATGGAAAACACTTTGAAGTCAATAATGTGGCCAGAGTTGAGTCGGGAATAAAGTCCTACATGTAATACAGGAAAAAAAGTCGATTATTCCCTTGTTACATAATGTACTATTATTGTGAAGTGATTTTGGTAACTCAGCAGTTTTTTCTACATTTCAAATGTTTTTGCCTAGATTGAATTAACTCCAAACTCGGTCGGCGAATTTCCGCATCTCTTCGTGTCAAATGGGGCGATATTTGGCACAAGGTAGGTTTATTATCGCATGCCTAATAAATTCCTTGATAAATTTTTCCCTTCGCCGGAAACGGACAAATGGAGCATCCACATTAAGGCGCTGCGACACGTGAGGCAGTCAGAGTCACCCGAGCAATTAGTTACAATCTCATTAAGCTCCGTTGGCGAATCCTGCCACTTAGTCACTGTCTTAGAAGGATTCATTGTATATGCCGAGTATATATCCGAAGATAAGAACTGGCAGTAGCAACAATGCGTCATTTGTAAGAGGAGACAGAAAACTTATTGACAGTTCAAATATCCATAAATCACCCCGGTGAAAAGTCTGGCAGGGATATTTTTCTCCGGAGTCCTGGACTGGGCAAAGCGAATTAGTTTGAAGAAATTGATGAGTCGTCAATGTCGATTTCATGCGGTGAAAAAAACCTGGGATTACCTTGATCTCCTCGGTGCAGACTTGGTACCGTTTAAGACATAACGGAAATTATTCCAACAAATTTCGCATGGTTATCACACCAAATTACTAAGAGTATCGACTCTCTTCGTTCGCAACAGGTAAATAGTTGGTTCGATATTGATGGGTTCGGTTGAATAAGAACGATCCAATGAACGAACAAATATTTTTGAAATCAAATAAGATTCCGTGCAATTCTTCTCATAACCCTTAAACCTCCCTGAAAAATTAATTGAGTTGAATTTTACCGAGAATTGCGACGGTTTTCGTATTGCAAAGACAACCAGAAGTAATTATTGATGATTTTCTCAGTATTCGGAATAACTTCGTGCCAGTTGACGAGTCCATTGCACGGTGAACTGACAGTGGCCGAATTAGCCGGTAGCTTTTACCTAATTTCCCGTGCGAATTCAGGCTGAGTACGTAAGTACCTTTTGATTTACGGGCCAGGCGGTATTCACCTGTAGAGACGATTCTTGTTTATCGCCGTTCGATAAATTTCGCTTTAATCAGCGAAGAAGGAGTGCTGGGAGAATAAAAATATATCCAGTGTATGCTTTGAATATTGAATTCGGTTGTTCGGTCGTCCTTCGTGTGCAATTTCCGGGCCAAATTTAGGCAACGAATTCTTGTTAGTTTCAGTCTTATCGCTCAGGCGTTTAATGTGCAGGAATTCAGAGACGTCAAATCATAATTATTTCCAGCTCTGTCTAATTTTACAGGGATATTTTTTATCGGCAATGAACACAATTATTCGGTAGAATCGCAAGTCACGAAACAAACTAATGTAACGGACTTTTTCCTGATCACGGTTTGTTCCGACTAATATTTAACTGTAACTGAGGAGTCTCTCGAATATAACAAAACTATCCGTTACCATTTTACTTTAATCTTCTTGAGTGACAGGACACAGGTTAAAACGAGACCTTTTCAATGTTTAAAATGATCCAATTACATGCATATATAATAGAGTGTCCCAAAAAAACCGACTATTTTTTTTTTCAAAGAACATTGAAAAATCGTCAGAGTATCTCTAGAAAATGACCCTGTGAAAATATAAGCTCTTAATATTAATATTTAGAGGTGGCGATTTGTAATTTTCTATTTCCCATTTAAATAACATGGGAAAATTTTTTTTTGAACTTTGGAATTTTGTGATGGGATAACGAGCTACTTCATAAGTATGACAAAATCAGGTCTTATAGGAAATTTGATGCTCTACAAAAAAGGTCTGATTGACATTTTGCGTAAATCCAGCCGTTTCAAAAATATCGAGCCTCAAACTTCGGACTGTTTAAAATTATGCTTTTTTTTTCGTAAATACAACAAAAATTAATTTATATGTATTATAAACCCAGAATCATCAACTGAACAATAAATATATGCATATATTTGACGGAATGCAGATCCGAAATTATTAATAATTTGACAAATGATAATTTTTATTGATTTTTAGCGAAAAATATTTACTTACCTAAAAAAAATCCATAAGAATTATCATTTGTCAAATTATTAATAATTTCGCATCTGCATTCCGTCAAATATATGCATATATTTATTGTTCAGTTGATGATTCTGGGTTTATAATACATATAAATTAATTTTTGTTGTATTTACGAAAAAAAAAGCATAATTTTAAACAGTCCGAAGTTTGAGGCTCGATATTTTCGAAACGGCTGGATTTACGCAAAATGTCAATCAGACCTTTTTTGTAGAGCATCAAATTTCCTATAAGACCTGATTTTGTCATACTTATGAAGTAGTTCGTTATCCCATCACAAAATTCCAAAGTTCAAAAAAAAATTTTCCCATGTTATTTAAATGGGAAATAGAAAATTACAAATCGCCACCTCTAAATATTAATATTAAGAGCTTATATTTTCATAGGGTCATTTTCTAGAGATACTCTGACGATTTTTCAATGTTCTTTGAAAAAAAAAAATAGTCGGTTTTTTTGGGACACTCTAATATATAACCTAAACCGAATAAAAGAAACGTATAAATGTAAAAAAGGAGATAAATAAATTGTATAACTAAAATTGGTACGACGGACATCTATAACAATGACGGTTCAATAAAATGTATACGAATGAAATTACAAAGAAATACATGCCAAATTATAAGACTTATCATAACCGTTTCTTTCTGGAGGTTTTTTACGTTCCAGTTTCCCTTTCCTCGGTTGCACTCGCTAATCCTTTGCCTGGCTAAAAGAACTCCCATCGTCCGTCATGTTCTGGGGGTGTTTCTTTGTCGCTGATCCGTAAAAAGTGGGTCGTTGATAAGTTTTCCCTAGTGGTCGTAAATTTAATCACTATGCGTGAACTATATTTGTTAAATTTGATCAATTCGTTGATTTTTTCTTGGAAGAGCGCGCTCTAATAACTATCGACCGTTCGATCGTCGTATCTGGATCACACTGGCGATTGAGAGCCTATATCCTTCAAATAACCGTACAGGTCAAGGTTTCCCCTACGGGCTTACCTATTAATGAGTCCCGTTGTCTTTGTTTTTGGCGGCGTATTAAAACTGTTACACTTAGAATGTCATTTGGACGGGTTTATGGGTCCGGAACATAGAGCGGATGACTTGATGTCAATTCTTTCTCAGATTTTGAAAACTTTATAGAAAATGATCACATGTCTCAGAGAAGGAGAAAAGTGTGATTAGAAGTTTTTTCCTTTCCAGTCTTCGATGTAAAGAAAAGTATCGGTGTTGAGGAAAAAATGACCTTTGCTCATTGTGACATATCTTTATACTTTTCGTCAGATGGACTCAATTATCTCGAAAGAAGCTGCAGATCGAGATTTAGAAATTTCAGGTTATACTTGGTCATGGTGCAAGATGAAAACCTATTTTATACCTGATCCAACGGTCGGTTTATTTCCTGATGTATAATTTTTAGCCACCAAATCACGAAATGTCTCGGAAGTGCACGTCTGTCGTCTAGTTGAAAATTTTTCAAGAGATTATGAGTGAATTTGCGCACAAGATAAGCGAATACGGAAACAGATGTAAAAAAATACTGTAATATCAAAGAGTGGTGTGGTATGGAAACCAGAAGTTAAAACCGACTAAAATAGTGCCGTGATCTAAATAAAACCCGACGTGTCGATGCCGCAGGAATTAAAAATAATCACATTCGACTTGATATTGAAAGACGAGATGATTTATATGAATAAAACAATCACAGACACATGACACGTTTTGACAGTACAACTGACACCGTTCCAATCGCTAAATTTCCTCGCTTGGTGATCGATACTAAAATAGATGTGTTAGATTAACTATACCTGATCCGAGGAACAGTTGGATGATGTTCGGTAGGTGATTGACTTGGCGTTCGAGTTTGTTTGACGATCATATTTTCAAACGTTGTTTACTGAATCGGATTCATACCGCGCTGCAGTGCCAAAATTTGAAGTATTCACGATTTATACCCCGTAAGAAATGTTGAACATCACATAAAACAAGCGTCAATTTGGTGTAAGCAGATGCGTTGGGCTTGGTGTACACTGTATTCCAACGACGAAAGGTACGTGTCTGTACACCTGTTGATTCAAACGTGAGGAAATGGAAATACACAGAGGTACCCACCAAAGATACCGGGATTTGCGTATCAGCTGGGTTTCGTCATTCGGCCTCGATGGTCGCTCCCTTTTTCACTTTTCCTCTCTGCTTTCTCGAGTTCTTGTTTTCTTTTTTCCTGCGACGGCTGCGTCTCTCCATAAATCTTGTTGAGAGTAAAGTAAAACGAAATGTGAAAGAAAAAAATACCCAAGTGACAAGAAAGGACTCCGGAGCTCAGGATGAAGGTGGCTAATTTTGAATTCTGTCTTGTCGACACTGCACTGCGGCGTAAGCAGGTCTTTCTGCGGAACGCAAGAAAATCCGGGAGGAATAAAAAATATCAACCCAAGCGTGAAACGTTACACTTGAATCACAGCTTCTGGATAAGCATTCTATTTTGGATACTTATACCAGATGTGATTCTGGCGTGACAGAATTTCCGATTTATGCCTCGTATACACTTTAAATTTTTTATCCCATTCAATTCTGGTTTACCTGAAAGTCTGCGTTAGTGGCGAGACAATTTTTTTTTGCTCGCGACATGCTTAGAAGCATCGCCTCAATCACATCTTTTTCGTTCTCATAACATACGTACGTGAGTTAAAATTGTGTTTTGGGGAATTTATTCAACAACATTTAACATGAAAATCTATAGGTTTTCGATTGAAATCGCTATAAAATTTAACAACGGCTTGTTTGAATCGAGTCAATGCTGTTGCTATTTATTTAAAAAACAAAAAGATTATTATAATCAATATGACGAAATAAATATTTTATTAATTGGAATAAATATGGGTTCACTTCATAAGAGTAATTTTTGTTTTCACCATTATTTTATCAAATCAAAAAAACATTGTGTCACACTGTCACATACTTCAAGTTGACAAAATCCTTACTATGCTTGTAGTATATAATGAAATTATTTGTTCAGTTCATACAAACGGACAAAGAAGGTTATTTAGTGGTGAAATCGTTAAACTGATTTTCTGAAAAAGATGTTATCGTGAATATTGTATCCTTGAACGTATAATAATTGTCAACGGCTCTCCTTTCCTGATTCTTCATTTTCTACGGGCTAACCGCAGCCGTATAGTTTTATGTGAGGTGTGTCTGCTGGGATCCGCCTCTGTAATTTATTATTTGCAAACAAACAACGGGCGTTCCACTTGACGCAAAATGTCCCCAAGAGTTTCCTATTACGGTAATAAATTGTTTGGGATAGAAGAGATCCCAGGGGCCTGCAGTGGCCGAGTTAAAAGAGTTCTCCGCGTCAGAGAAGTAGGCTGAAACAGATCCGACTTAGTTCCGTTCAAGTATCCTCCTTCAGTGAAGTTCGTATTCTGTCGCTTCTTCGTGCCTCGCTTAAACAATGTAACCAGGATTAATGTTCTTCGATCTGACACGAAAATCAAAGGGATTGAGAAGCAAGAGGAGGCGGTTATCCTGCATCGTCAGCTCGAAGAAGGGTGAAACCGGAAGTCGCAAGTTCTGCGAACCCTTTTATTGAAACAAAAGCCATAAAAGTGATCGAAGACAGTCATTCCGGATGGTCGGCCGAAGACAAGTTGGACCTTGCACACACTCACCACCCTCCTTCGAAAAGTACTAATCTTCTGAAATGTCCAATGCACAGTGTCCTGCAGGACCTCCACAGATTTATCACAGTAACGTAACGTCAAGAGGCTGGAAAACTTTTGCGTCTAGTGGTGCAAACGCTTCGCTCGTCGCTTCGGCGAATAATTACATAACACTTGGAAGCTCTTGCGGCATTTTACGTCAATTGCGAAAGGACACTGTTCACGATATTGTGAGACAGACAAGCTTTGACCTACAGAGACGTGTAATCTTAGTCCAGGTTTTTACATATTTCTTTCTTCTTTGATTCAGGATTATCGCCTGCTCCAGTTTCTCTGCTAGTGAAGTAATACTGGTAGTAACGGTAATGGTAACAGTTGTGGTAATGGTGATAGTCTTGGTGTAGGTAACCGTAGTGATCGTAGTCAGAGTGGTGATGGTGCTAATATTGGTGGTGGTGGTCGTAGTGGTAGTAGTTGCTAGTAGTGGTGAATTGGTCGTGATGGTGGAGGTGGGGTGCGGGTCAAAGTTCCAAATCGTCAAAGTTTATACAGACCATTAACTGGCACGTCGAAATCTTGAATCGTAGTAACTCTGAATGGCCAAAACTTTGACCTATTTGGTCTATTCGGGTTTTGACCGTTCGGGATATTGATCATTCGATGTAGTTGTCCATCTGAAGATTGATCCGCACTCCTAGTGATCACGGTAGTGACGGTAGCGACAGTATCGATCGCATTGGTAATAGTGGAAGTGGTGGTAGTATAAGCGGTAGTGCACAATTCGCTCTTCATATTCCGCCTCAGGCAGCAGTAAGTCGATACCAATTCTAAGATACCTTTTCACCATTTAATACTCAATGCGATATCCTATTCGAATGGCATGAAATTTCTCCAGGTACATTCATGATCCAGCGCCATGGCTCACAAGTGTCAGCGACAGTGACTTGTCTGGATATTGAATTCGAAACGATAACCTGATTCGAGAGCCTAAAATCCCAAAATCGTTCCTCCCTGCTCGACACATGGCTTTTCTCGCCGCCACGTAGGGTTGCATATTGCGTATTGGTATCGCGAGGCTGAGAGATCGACCGGCATGTAAATGAGGCAAGAATCTCATCTCATCAGAGCAGGAGGGCGGAGCGTGTCCCTCTTATTTATTCATTAATTTTGACGGCGGAGCTTTCGACGAGACATGAGCCAAGCTTTCATGGAAGGATATAATGCGGCGTAGTCGTTGCGAGTTGTTATAACAAGGATCACGGACTTGCGCATTTTGATCATGGTGCGGATGCTGCAGTGCATCGCAGCGATCTCCCCAGTCGTAGATCCATACCGATCTGGGGACAGGCTTAATTGGCAATTGACTCACGCCATCGGCAGGTTTCGCCGATTAGTTGAACGTGCTAATGGCCAAATCCCAGGTTCGTAGACCCTGAGCGATATCGCCCACTTTCTGCACACTACATAAAGCGATTCACTAAGCTCAGGGACTCGTGCCCGTCGCACGGAACGCCCGAGTAATCGGCCCAATCCGAGGTTTGAGTCGATAATCGTCTCGGAAATTCAGACTGTAATTTCTGGCCTTCGCAGCACGCCCGAGGCTTTCCACTCGCACTGTGAGATACGGTTTTTCAATTTCCCGTTTCTCTGTTCGCAGAAAAAGAAGGTAGTTATTGTAACCACCACAAAAAATGTGTATGTGTGTGATGAATTTTTTTGACCGATGATATCTCGAAAATGAGTTACCTCAAACAACGCAGCTCTTACAAACTTAGAACTGATTAGATTTTGGCTGTGATCGGTTCAGTAATTTTTCAATTATTTGAATAACAAAATTCTAAGAAATCAAATAAAAATGATCAAATCTTGCGAATGGATGAATGGATTTTAATGAAAATTGGTACCGTGAGGATTTTTGGGTCGCTAATCACGAATCTGAGGTTAGATTTACAAAAGTTAAATTTGGCGTATTGGACATGCTAAATAACACGAAAAGATTTGTGTCTTGATGAAGATTCGTACTCGAAGGTTTGATCACGAATCTGGAGTCAGATTGCGAAATCCAAAATGGCGATCCAATATGGTGGAAAAAAATCTAAAAATATTCCGAATTTGATAGAAATTGGTAGACGGAAGTTTTTTGGGTCACTGATAACGAATCCAAGGTCAGACTTTCAAAATTTTCAACGGTGGATCCAACGTAGTGGATAAAAATTTAAAAAAGATCGTCATATTGTAACGATTCAAATATCCGTGCCTCAAATCAAAACAAATATTACAAATGGAATTGACTCTATGTGTCCATCACGTGGTGTCGACCTTCATAAATTTAAACTTTTCCGGTAGGAGACGGACTCTTTCACTGCGAAACCATTGTCAGAGCACAACATGCCGAATTTTGGTCGTTATAAATGTCGTCTATATTGTGAACGATTTTAACCTTGATAATAATTTTATAGTATTTTACATATAGTATAAACGAAGATATAAGTTTTAGACTGGGCCAAAAAAATTGACAATTTTTTTTTTTTGAAAAATATATTGAGAATATCATTCAGTATGGCAAAAAAAAAAATTTCATGAAATTTTAAGCCCTTAATATTAACTTTAAGAGGTCTATCATCGCTATTTTTGATTTTTAGTAATAATTTGATGTTTTACGTCAGAACTGTCGAAATATTGAAGTGAAAAAATTTATGTTCACTTATCCCTTTATAAAATTAAATTCCCTACAAAAAAGGTCTGATTATAGATTTTTGTCAGACAAGCCGTTTCCGAGTAATTAAGCTTAATAAATTGATATAATTTCTCGAGAATTAATCGAGAATTAATCGAGAATTAATCGAGAATTAATCGAGAATTAATCGAGAAATTATATCAATTTATTAAGCTTAATTACTCGGAAACGGCTTGTCTGACAGAAATCTATAATCAGACCTTTTTTGTAGGGAATTTAATTTTATAAATGGGTAAGTGAACATAAATTTTTTCACTTCAATATTTCGACAGTTCTGACGTAAAACATCAAATTATTACTAAAAAACAAAAATAGCGATGATAGACCTCTTAAAGTTAATATTAAGGGCTTAAAATTTCATGAAAATTTTTTTTTGCCATACTGAATGACATTCTCAATATATTTTTCAAAAAAAAAAAATAGTCAATTTTTTTGGCCCAGTCTAATAAGTTTAATAATCACTACATCAGTATGAAACTCTACATCAAACCTTTTGAGATATCTTCGGGAAGGAAATAACATTCATTTTCGATTTCAACGGACGTGTGTAAGTCATTATTAGTGAAATCATTTAAACATTCAAAATGACAAAACTTCATCGAAAGATATAAAATTTGTAATGAGAGAGTATTGAACAATTAAAATTAAAGAGAGACGATTTACATAGACAGATTAAACTAAAAAATACGATTTATTTATACAATTTTCAAAGAACAAGAGACGATTTACATTTACAATTTTACTTTGTATACACCTTTTGACCAACAGTTTATGTGTCTTATGAGCGAATGATTGAATGGATGAATGAATGAAAAAATAATATGTTTTTCGCCTATAACTATAAATATATATCACAAAAATAAAAGGAACGTTCACAATTCTCACATGCCATAACACAAAATCTGTTTTTTTTTCTGATTTATTTTTAGAAGATCTAAACATATATTTACAATTTTTTCATATCATATGGTATCCGAGTGCTTTAAAATCGTTAATCACGAATCTGAATTTGTAGGTAAATATTCAAATTGGATATTGTTGTTGTTGTTTTTTTTTTTTTTCTACTCCACGAACTTGGAACTTGCTGTGCGAGGGCAGGAAATTTGAGGTCTTGCTCACGGCCAGTCTAAAGCCGCTCGTTATTTTTTTCTCTACAGCCTGTATCGCGGCATGCTGTATTCACGGAGAGTACATTTACTCGTTTCACGGACCGACGATTCCACCCGAGAGATTCAAGTGCCGTATAAGAAATTTATAAGATTAATGAAAGCGACAGAAATCTTGACAATTATATGGGACTGAATCGGTCTGTGCTAACTCTGATTAATGGGAAAAGGACTTGATTTAGTCACGTACTCGAGTACTTCAGATCTAGACAAAATAGATAAATAAATTGATAAAAAAAGCTTAGAGAGTTTCATTGTCAGCCCCTTTCACGAAGATAGTGTGTTAGAATTTAAAAAAAAAAAAAAAATTCCATTGACGAGATTCAGTTGACCAAGTTTCAAAGTAATTTTATGAATTTTGTGAAAATCGACCTTGCACGCATAATTCAAATAAGAAGTTCGTTGTGTTGCGGTCGAGGAATCTACTTTTCCATGAAAAAAAAGACGTGCAGTGTTTCGCTTGTCTCATAACATATTTAAAATCAGTTTTGCGAGTTTTAAAAAATTTTGTAACATTTTAATTCGCATAAATCTAATTCATTTTGTTGACCTAAAAATATTTTTTATCCGGTCCGAGATATCTTAAAGTTTAATAATATCAAGTTTTGTTTTTTTCAAAAACACCGAAGTGTAAAATTTTTCATAATTTTGAATTAACCACGTATTTCAATTTCTTTTTTTTTTCAGAGACCGAACCGATGATCAAACTAACAAACAAAGATTTCACTATTCCGTGAATCAATCTGTTTTTCAAGCTGCGCAAAGAGTTAGAAACTGTCTATTTTCAGAAAAAATTATTGCTTCCACACGACGTTTTTTCCGCAACATTTACGACGTTTCTACAAAGCGGTGACTAGAATCGTGGCCAAACCAACGCTTTCTGAAATATAATCAACGGTTTTTCGATCGTTAGAATTCTCTTCCGTGACTAATGGGTCGGACTCTCGATGGGAAGTCGTATTCTAGCTTGCAAAGCTTTAACGAAACTTGCGAAAATTAATTGAAAGAATTATAGTTACGAATACGTTTAAGAAACGAAAACTGTTTGTCAATTTTGAAATGTTTTTTTTTTTTTTACTTTCTTCTAGATATCGGAATAATTTCCATCGATATTTCGAGTAATCATTTGGTAACGGAATTAAAGCTATTGACACTTGTTTTTGTAACGTAAGCCGAATGCGTAAAGCGATTGAAAAGCTGGTGGATAAAATGCATCCTTCTGTCAAACAACGCGATACGTAAAAATCTTCACGTTTATTTCACTGTTCAGCTTCTGGGGCGACTGTCATGAAAACGTTTGTCATAAACCGATCAGAACAGTTTGCGCTTTTTACCGTATCGTTATGCGTGTTTAATAATCCGTTGTCTGTTCATCATCCACGTGTTTATTAATCCGCATGTCTGGTTGATCTGAATCTAGTCGTCAGCGTCGAATATAGCACGGGTTTAATTTTAAATCTTGGTATATTTATTCTCGGCACAGGCAATATGACGCGAATGCAGAACAAGTCAAAGCTCCCGTAGTGTCTTTTTATCGTCCCTCTCATTTTTCTTATTCGTTTTTTCGCCCCTCGCAATTTCGCCGCCGTTAAACTGCTGTTGAAAGAAGTGTGGAATGAACATCATCAACGTTTCTTGTACAACAGATTTATGTGCTTCTAATTGTGCGTTCATAAACGTTTTCTTCAATTCGGCGAGACGGCTTGAAAGCACATGGAATTTGGCGAAAACAACTTGTTCTTCGCAGATTCTCGGCTATTGCGTATTGCATGCTTTTGGTAGGTAAGCATATGCGACCTACGCAAATTCAGCTGTTACGGTTTTGTGCACGCAGATAAAACATCCGTGGTTTAATTTGGCCGGTGAATAGCTTTCGAAAATAATAGTTATGCGAGTTGGACAGGCAGAAAAATATTGTTAAAGGAAAGAAACGCCTTTTTCTACAGCATTCGCATCGCACCGTTCAAATATTTGATTCAATTTCTTTTTCAGCTGAAACCATGTCACATCGTTTCAAAATGCAGACGGGATTATACGGTGGGTAATTTTTTTTTTTTTTTTGCTACACACTTCTATAATTACTTATCGATTGTCTGCTGATCGTAGCGCGTTTTGAAAAGATAATATAACACTATGAGGCATACATTTTTCCTTGCAGTCAAATTTATTGAAACTGGGTATATAAGGGTTCTGGAGGTCGCTGATTTAAGAAATCGGGTCAGATTTGAGACATTTTCGAAATTCAAAATGCCGGATCTAATATGGCGGACTAAAAGTGTGCAAGTGATCGGAATGGCTTGAAAATGCACACTTACGGGTTTTTTGGGTCACCAAATAGGATTCCAATGTAAGAATTACGACATCAAGGATGGTGGATCCAATATGGCGGATTGAGAATATAAAAATTGATCTGAATTGCTTAGAACTTGTTCCTCGGGGGATTTCGGGGTCGCTGAAAATGAACCCGAGGTCAGAATTGTAAAATTTAAAATGGCGGATCCAATTTGGTGGACTGAAAATATGAAAACTGATCCGATTTGCTTGAAATTTGTCAAAATTGTAAAATTCAATATGTGGAATGCATTTTGTGCATTTTTTGAAAACCCCCGAGTGACAATTTCGAGCAAATCATATTAGTTTTGATATTTACAGTGCACCGTATTGGATCCGCCATCTTGAATTTTGAAATTCTGACATTCAATTTATTTTCAGGAACCCAGAAAACCGCCGAGTATCAAATTTCAAGCGAATCGGATTAATTTTTGTATTCTTACTCTACCATATTGAATCCATTATTTTGAATTCTAAAATTTTGATGTCGGATTCGTTTTGAGCGAGCGTTCCGTTTATACTGTAAAAGCAGACATTTTTAACACTTTGTTTATTTATAGCGCTCACCACATTCGCGGAATCATCATAATTTATGTTAAAGCATCAACATTGGCATCTAAGGAGTCCAATTATGCAAAAAAAAAAAAAAAATTGCAACGTTATCTCAAAAATTAAACGTAAATCTTGAATAACCGGATTCAAATAAGGTGTCTCATATATATGAGACGCTGTGCGGCAAAAGGATAAATCAAATCGGAACGAGATGACGAAATACGTTTGCAACAAATCGCCAAAACTTTTTTCGATTTGAAAACTTGCCCCTGAATATGTAGTCGATTGGATATATTATATGCGTGTGAGCCCAGACATTTTTAAGTAAACAAAAGGAAAAGAAGCACGTACCCATTTTGAAGCACATTCATTATAAAAGTCGGTAAGTCTGAGGGTTTTTATTTCACGAAAGATGCGTTTCCAGGATTCTCGTAGTACGAATCAAAGCGCATTTATAATCAATCAGACTCGCGTCCACGACAAATCCCTGGATTAGTCTGAAAAAAATGTCCGTACTCTCTTCTCTGTCTCATTGAGTATAAAAAAGCCACGCTGCGACACAATATCAAATCACTGCATGTGAAAATACGATTTATCGTAAAACGTCGCGATCTTTATGTATAAATTTTTTCCACACACCTATAGTGCTTTACCACCCTAAAACCGAACGAAAAAAAATTCTATTTCGAATGAAACTAGAAATGTACGTGTTATTTAACGATTAGTTTGAAAATTGAAGTTAATTTCACGTCGTCTCAAGGAATGCGACGAGGTTATTAACTGTTGGAAAAAATTCGCAGGATTCGAAGTATGACGAAGTTATTCAAGAACCGCTTGACAAGTCGTTGGTAATGTTATATAGGGAACCGCCAACCGTTTGAGGATTCGTAAATAGGAAGTGGAGAACTGAACGTAATGAAGTATTTTTGGGACAGGTGGTTGGTATAATAAGTTTGACAGTGAAAAGGCTGGCGGGCAACGAGCCAATTCACCGAGTGAGCAAAAGATATTGCATATTGTTATTATATCTGGGGAAAAATAAGTCAGGATAAGTCAGATGAGGTTTAGCTTTCACACTTTTAAGATATTCGATAAATCATTACCAGGATAAATCCCAAGAGCTTTTACAGATTTTTGAATCGCCAATTTGACCTTCAATCGTTGCACGATGTTAGTGTTTGTAGCAGAGATCGTTAGCATTCCGGGGGAAAACGTTAGATAAATGAAAATTAAACGTGCGTGTAAACATTTTGTTTAAAAAATAGAAAAAGAAATCGAGTTATATCAAAGCCGACTTAAAAGCGTTACTTATCATCAGTCAAATCTTGAATACACCGGAGGTTAAAAACAAGATGTAGAAGTAAACTTGGATCGTTTGTGCCAGTGAGGTAGGTTAACCAAAAGAATATTTATTGCATCATCTGTTTATGCGATGGAAAAACGTGCCTTTGGATTTCATAGTTGAAATTCTCGGCAATTATCCCAATATACAAATGCATATGTTCTTTGTAAACTATTTGCAATCACCGCTTTGTTTCCGTTCTGCATGAATATATAAACTCAGTGTGCTTGAAATACAACCTAATTGATAATTTTTTTTACCTGAAAACTCGCCGATATGAAACGGCAGCCAATTTCCGTTTTGGATTATGGTGAAAGGATTTTAAAAATTATTTATGTCAAATTGTTTGAATTTTTTCAAACAAAATTGTTTCAAGTTTACACGTCTCAAAATGTGACGGGTATTTTATTTATCAGAATCTGACACGGACAGCGTGTGGGAAATTTAAAGATAAACTTCCGTCATTCTTCACTTATACGCGACTCGTTGGAATTCCTGATTTTTCGCGTGTTCTGGACTCGTGAGATTCATTCGCGCCTGCAATTTCTTGTTGATTTAAACAGACCCAACGAAACGCCAATCTTTTTGCGACCTTCGGTATCCGGCTAGAGTTTAAAATCGTGGTAAGAGTCGTGGTTTTTACTACATTTTTGACGATCTAATTTTACCAACAATTAGTAATTTGATACGAAATTGAACCACGCACATTGAAAATCTTTTGCTTCAACAAATTGGTAGGAAAAATCATGCTACGAATTTTGCTAAAGACTTTCGGTGACTTCATATTCTAGCGCAAATTCATCGACATTTGTAGTTGTAATGTGCAACTATTTTGTATTCAGATATTTTCCCGGGTTTATTCAGAAGATAACTTTTCTGACAATTATTCCTTTGTTGCAAAGGAAAGAAATGCAGACTTACATGCAAAAAATCAACGCCATGTACATCGATGAAAAAATACAGTAAAGTAACGCAGTATGAAATTTCTCGTACACATACTTTGTCCGTTATAACGATGAAAGGAATATTGTACGTCAAGTTCACGAGAAAATTACGGTGCCAAGTAAAAAATATTACGTAAAAAAGTTGAAAAACGTCTGCATTATACACGCAGAGAAAAGTGGAAGTACACTGTTAAAAATTTGTGTAATACACAAAACTGAAGTAAAAGTGGAATCGTCATACATTTTTTGTAAATTTAATAATGAAATCGGATTTTTTTAAATTCTCGTTACAAAAATATACAATTCACTAAACTTGTGATACAAACAGTATTATTATTTATTCGTTAATTTAATACGAATTGTCCGAAAATTTACTTTACATTTTTGTAAATGTACTAAACGTGCGTATAAGAGAATTAAGTAACAGAAATGATAATTTTTTCCAACCATGATTAAGAAAAGCAATTATTACCTTATATTTCATTAGAATTTCCTATCATTTGTCGAATGTTTTTGATCCGTATCAAAATATTTATCTGGATAGTTCTTAATTTTATTCATAATTTATGATTTCTACTGAAATTATTATTTTATTTACAATTTCCCATACATCAAAGAGTCGAGAAAAGAAAAAAATGTCTCATGATTTGAATTTAAATCGATGTTTTATTTTCGCAATCTAGTAAGCAACGCTGCAATAATCAATACACGCACTCATAAACATGTGCGAAGTTATATTCTTATTTTTTATTCATCTTCACCGCCATTCTTGTCATTTGTTTTTACCGTACGTTTCTTATTAATTTATTTATTTATTTTTTTTCATTTAGCAAAACCTTAAAGTTATCCATATAGTCTATAAATACTCTAGTATAAATAGTGCATGAATCGATCATCGCGTTCTTCAATTATTGTTATTGAAGCTGAGCTGCCGATGAAAAAGGTGAATCAGCTGTAAAAACTACCACAAGTATAGACACACTTACTTTCAATCACCAGCCCCAAATGATTAATCAAACCTGACAAGATGTTCATTGTGAGACTAATAAAATATACGCTGATTGTTTTACTTGTCTTGATATTTCAAGTCACTTTTCCTTGTGCAAACATGCTTCTACTTTGTTAAAATTTGTCAAGATTTATAGTCAAGCATTGCTATCTAGTTTCTTTTTTTTAGCCTTTGTTTACAACCCCAGTATTTTATATATTTGTATTTTCAAATTGATCTTCGCAGCTTAAGAATATAATAATTTGATAAATAATCAATGTACGACTGTCTCGTTATAAAATTAATAAAAATTTTCAATTCTTAACCAACCAACCTTCTCAAACTACATCACCTTGTATTTTGAATTTCTTCAAATTTCTCATCTTGATTCTAGATGATTTTAAACCACCTTGCAACTGATTGGTGTGAAACATTTTTTTACGAGGCGCAACTTTGAAATTCTGCGAGTAAAAAGAAATGTACGATAAAACGCGATCCCCGCAACCAATATCATCAGGTACTCACGTTATAGCTCCGGTTATACGTACCTTCCATCCATCCATCCATCCATCCATCCATCCGTCCATCCGTCCGTCCGTCCATCGTCGCGTATGGTTAACGTCGTCAAGCTGCAGAGTGAGTGAGCTGGAGAAATTCCCGAGGGATTATGGCGAAGGAGCACAACACCAGCCGTTTGGGAAATCACCGATATCAGCAAGTTGGTGTTGGCCTTTTTGTTTGCTTCCTCAATATTCGACTGGAACTGACCCAGAACAACGTGTTCGGCATTAATGATCACCTTCTCATTAGCTTCAGCCAATTTTGAACGCCGATAATTTCGTCAAGAGTTCTTAATTGAGATGATGGTGTCAATATATAAATTCTTGAAAAGTATGGTCTCGAAGTCGACACGGAGACCTTGGTAAATTGACTTGAAAATTTTCAGTTAAATTGTTTCATAATTAAATTCGCGTAAAAGTTAATATCCCGACTTATAAACCACTCCTTTTAGAATGTTTAATTTATCCTTATTATCTATCTGTACATGTATACAAAAATTAATGTTTCTTTATTTGTCCCGTATGCGCTCCAACATCATTCATCCGATTGCGATGAAATTTTGGTGAGTTTTGTGAATTAGTACAACGATTTTACAACAGGTGGCGCGCGAGTCGTTCCAGTAAATGAGCATATTTCATACGGTTTAGCAGCAGTTCGTGTGTTTTCAAAACACTGTCTTTCTTTGAGTGGCGTTGCAACGCATGCTGGGAACGAATTCGCGGTCAACAGTTATACCTATGTTTATATATATATGTATTGTATATAGAACTCAGTCTTTCTGACGTATGTTCGCTTGTAACTCCAAAACGACTGAACCGATTTTGATTTTTTTTGCTTCTGTGAATAGCTACAACGTCTGACCAGATCTTAGGCTACATTTCGTTACAACCAGATTAATAGTTTCGAAGAAGTAACGATACATGATGAGTAGGAATTCTCGACCTCGTATATAATCTGTTATTGAATCTTGGTGATCGGTCAATTATGTAAACGTATTTTTAGTTAACGTTTCGGCCCGGATATGGGCCCTCCTCTGAACGATTTATTTATTTAACTGTCAAGAACAACAAAAATTTTTAATAATAGAAGTACAATCAGACATTAAATATTGTAGATGTAATAATCTTAGGGCTATTATATATTATTTGTAATTCCTACATGTTAAGCAACCAGAAGAGTGACAATGACTACCGTTACTCAAAGAACATTGTCTCCACAAATTGTAAATTATGAATTCGACTGCATGTTAGTCCGCTTACTATATTAAAGAAAAGGTAAATAACAATCTAATCCTATCTTTTTTCAATTAATCAAAATGTACTCACTAACCAATAATATATAATAGCCCTAAGATTATTACTTCTACAATATTTAATGTCTGATTGTACTTCTATTATTAAAAATTTTTGTTGTTCTTGACAGTTAAATAAATAAATCGTTCTGAGTAGGGCCCATATCCGGGCCGAAACGTTAACTAAAAATACGTTTACATAATTAACCGATCACCAAGATTCAATAACAAAGTAACGATACATGTAAACCAATTCAGAACGGTATCACACACCTATGCAAACGTTGATTAAACTCTTATAGATTGAGGTTAGGTTACGTTCGGTTCGAGGTTGGGTCAGATATTATGAGTCTGAATTATCAATAGAATTTTCATTTTATCACATTAAAGGAAGCGGGCGAAATCGCGACGGGCTGCTAGTTGAGGAATAAATTTACAAATCCTGAGTTGAATAGATACCTATTAGATTTATCTACATTGGTAGTCATCAAAGTGAGGATAACAGTTCCATCATTTCATGATTCGTAGTTTTGGTTTTTACTAAGATGGGTAAACGAGTAGCTTTGGATCCCTTTACTAAATGTCTAACCCCTTTTTCCGTGCCTTCAAGGGGGCGCATCCGAGCACATGGCTAGAAGAGTAAGCAAATTTTGAGAATTTTTATCTCAGAAACTGTTTGTTCGATTCCATCCATTTTTTTTTATTTCAAAATTTATACATTGAGGTATGTTCAGTAATTTTTTCACTAAAATTTATCCTTTCGTGGCGTTATTACAGTGGCCGGCGTAAAACATGTCCCGTACTAAAACGGTTTACGGTGCCTGGCGGTTGATATAAAACAAAAAAATCCAACGGGACCTTTGACAAAACTGTGAACGTTTTAACTTTAACGTTCACTTTCCGGCCCAAATTTAACATTTTTTTGTATCATAAAAAAATTAATAATTGAATTAAAACAAGAAACTTTACGCAGCGAATGAGACAAAGTGTACAAAAAAATTGTGTCCAAATTTGGTAAAAATTGGTCGTGTCGTTTTCGAGATATTCTAGGTACGAATTTCGAAAACGTAGTTTCGAGATAGTCGAGTTTAAAACTCGATGTTCAAATTTTAATTTTGTTGAAAAAATTACTGAACATCCCTTAATGTGTAAACTTTGAAATAAGAAATAAAAAAACGGATGGAATCGAATAAATAGTTATCGAGTTTAACATTTCCGAAATTCGCCTACTTTTCTAGTCATCTATTCGGATGTGCCCCCTTAAAACTCGTAATTAATACTCTCGAGCGAAAAAATTTCAATGGCGAAATCCCGGCGGACAAAAGTCCGATTATATTCGTATTTGTTCACCCTTTCGAAGTCTCACACAAAATGCGGTAATTTGATAATACATTGAACTGGTTTACCCAAACGCTAATACAACCTTCGAGGATTTCAACATTCTTGTGACGCAATACTTGAAAAGTTTTGATTCAGTACTAAGGATTTCGACAAGCAGCTTTCAGCGTGAAAAGAATCCTTTAGAATACAAACGAAATCCTCATGCTCCTGAAATTGAATACGAATTCTATTATAGAACCAATCCATGTGGAATTGAACAGGAAATTTGGTCACCCTGTTTGATTGTGTCTCGGGGCTTAGCCAAAAAACACCCTACAAGCAAATTGGGGTGGTTTTAAGTTTAGGACGAAATCGACAGTTTTTCAAGATAAACAAAGAAGGTTTACTAAATTGGCTTCAGCTTTGTCAATTTGCAAGCCTTTCAGATGATGTTTATTCGAAACATGGCTAATTGCATCACCTTTGAATTGGTTTTTTGTCAATCTCGATCCGCGCATAATTTAGTGCAGAAAACTCCAGAGAAGTAAAAAAATTCAATTGCCACTTTCTCAAATATATCATCTTCGATTTTTCGCAAAATTATATATAGCATAAAATCATGAAGGTGACAATTTTGCTACTCACACCATTATACTGTGGATTGAAAAAATTGTATCATAATAATTGATTACAAATTATTTATATAACTTGGTATTAAGATTATACCAACAATATACGTTGAAATTGAGCTGTGTAATACATTTTTATTTTTTTTTCTTCGTTATGAAGAACCTAAGAAACTCAAGTACTAATTCCACTTACAGAAACAGCTATAACGCAAAGGCGAGTAATATTAAACGTTTCACAACTTTTCATAAATCTAATCTATGGTTTATTGAATAATATCTTTAGTTTTCCTTGGCAACACAGTATTATTTCAATTACTAATTTATTTCAAAGTTTTGCTACGATCTTACGCATAACTTCAGTGAACGGAGCCATAATCGAAAGAATTAGTTTTCGACGAAACACAAAAAAAGCGCTAGTGCACAATCATTTGATTGTGAGATAATTCAATGTAAGCGACTGTCAAGTGTTTTTTTCGTCAAAATGATTAAAATTTGAATGGTAAGTACTTTTTTGTTTAAGATTTAAACACCGTACAGCATACTACAGCAACAATTACGGGGACGCAAATAATTGTTTAAAATAATAAATGAATGCTATTTAAAAATGTATGAAAATTTTTTAATTTCATGACTTCTGCTCCATCTTCTTTTAGGCTCGAATCTCATCTATCGTTTCACTTTTAAGAAGGATGATTTTGATTTTGTCAGTGTTATTTTGCACATGCTGCACAACATTTTCCGTATTTTGAATGCACTCTGCGCGTGAAGAAGATGAATCATCCAAAGAGCTTCAAAGTTACAAAATTAGAGTCAACTGTCGTTTGGGCTTGAACTTCAAACCACACTAAGTTGCTTCTAAGGCGTTTTCTGGCTATACCCCGAGACACGGGTCACCTCAAATCGCTCCAAGAATAGCCTTCCATACTACGAGATCATTCGGACATGGTCACAGGATTTCCTGGTCGAATCCACATGGATTAGCTCAAGTTAGTAAACTTCCCTTATCCACGAGAGAGAAATCCAACCACTTCAATGAGTGGCTTTGTATTTTGATTCCGCATGAATTTTTTTTCACCAGTCCTCGTAAGACTTAAAGTTGAAAATTGAATCAATCAATTTCAATTCGCGATGGCAGCTCGTTTCGTATTATTTGTCCAGTGTATTTTGCAGAATTAAGCTCGACCCCTCGTAAAATAGGGCGAATGTTGTTTTCTTTTCGTTTTATGCGCGTCCTGGTGCAATCAAGCTGGCTTTCAGCGTGAATGATATGACAATTGTTTTAAGCTCGCCTCGGTGTCGGGTATCAATTTCTATCCCCATCGTGGTTATTATTCTTTTTCTCTTCTCCATTTGTCCATCCATTTTTCGTCTTCTTCGTCCGGTCGCCCCGTTTGTCTTGTTGCTTTTTCTCCTCATTCCTCTTTTCGTTTCTTACGCGCTTGCAGCTCGTTTTACCTCCTGACAAGAAAAGACGATAGTTTCCTCTATATTCACGTGTGTGCATTGCGGGCACGGCTTGTGCGACCTCAGACTCGCATTTTTCAACGGGACGCGATGCTTTTTGCTTCCGATTTTATCGCCGGGTTATGTCTACACAATTTGACAGAGAATTTCCATCGGCCGGATTCTAATTTTGCTCAAGCTCTCACTCACCTCCGATGCAAGACTCCCTGGAGGCATTTTCGAAGTTGCTCGATTGTCTAATTGGGTGTAGTTAGCTAATTTCTCGCGCGTGAGCAACGTCGTGACGTGTTGTTTATTGCAGGGGGAAAAAAACGTGATAACATTGTATACCTACTGTTTGCGAAAAACGCACAAACACGGCGTTTCCTCATTTGTCAAAGTTACGAACTAGTGCTCGTATATCCTCAACAATTTTAATTCGTTCACTCGAACTTGCAGAACCATCTTTGCGTAATTTTTTGAAAGCCTGAGGATGCACAGTCATGTCAAAAAGTGTCGACACAGAGGAATTAAGAAACAGGGGTGTAGAATTAATTTAACCCTTGGAGTCACGCATTATTGTGCCGGTTTAAATTTTGTAACAAAATAGTATCCCACGGTTTTTGGGGTCGCTAATTACGAATCTGAAATAAGATTTCAAAACTTCAAGATGGCGGATCCAATATGACCGACAAAAATTTGGAACCTGATCGAATACAGTCAAAGAACTTTATGCAGGTGTTTTCGGGGTCACAGATTGGATTTGTCATAATGAATTTTCAAAATCTGATTTCAGATTAGTAATCATCGAATCCACGAAGCCCTGGACAGAGTTTTTCCTCCGAATTCAATCAAGTTTGAAATTTTCATCGCCCATATCGGATCCGCTATTTTGTATTTTTTAAATCTGATTTCAGATTCGTAATCAGTGACCCCAAAAACTTATGATATATGTAACATATGTATATATGTAGAGCGATCACTTTCTCGGAAATAAAAAAGCCCTTTAATTTTCACGATTTTGTTAATCAATATGTTTCTAGCAATAATACTTAACATTATATAACAATAATTATTCTGGAGTATTGAAAATCTATTAGTATATTATCAGAAATGACTAAAACCCGCAAAGAAATATGTTGAAGAGTTCTCTAAATACACAAAAAATGGATACAAAATAGGTTGTCACATTAATTACCACTATGACTTATAAATTCAGATGCTTCATAAATAAATGAAATTAGCTGTAACAATTAACCACAAACAATTGTTTTCGCGTAAATCCGTTGGTTATTTTGTTTATTCTCTTTTAGTATCGAGGTGACATTGTTTTGACATAATTCAACTTGATTAACCTCATTACTGGAAATGCTCGGTGGTTACTCAGTTATTATTTCGATTTGACATCGTTCCGAATTGAATGTTGAAACTAAATTTTTTTACGCTCATTGTCACATAGTTGCTTGTTATTACACGTTTGTTTATCGACACATAGTGACGGGGTAGGGGTAAAAAACTAGAAATGTCGATTGACAGAAGGACCAGATTATCGAATATTCATAGATGCAAAAATCTGATAGATAAAATTTTTAAATATGGTAAGTTCAAGTATGGAAAATTGTAGATATAGAAAGTCAAAATACAGAATGACAAAATCTGTAAAGATCGAAACATAAAACAGTAAAATCGAGAATCTTTACACGATTCTATATTATCGAGAGGAATTCTGACGATGCGATTCTATAATTCGGCATTCTTCGTTTTCATCTTTCCATTCTTTTACTTTTCCACACTTCGATTGTCAACATTTAAAACTTTCATAAATTAAGTTTTCGCTTCTTTAAAAATTCGATGTTGTGACCCTTCAATGTTTCGATCTTTCTGTACAATTTTTACCCCCATCCATAAGTTCGTCTAAGAAGTTTGGAAAAATAATTGCATAAAGTCTCTACTAACTCATTCATGATTTGTGTAGTTACCTGACTGGCCAGTTTGTTTAATATTGTGCAAATTCAGGTTAATCGATCGCCGCTGCAAGGCCCGGATTGAAATTGAAGAGCACATCAAATATGTCAAGTTTTTAAGCAAACACAATAACCCTCCGGGTAATGATCAAATGGAATTCCGGGTTAATTACCCCACGCGTATAGACCCCGAAACACCGAGGGCCTTTTCCGTGCAGTTACCTTGGCAACTGGTCGGTGCTGTCTCGCCCGACTATCGAATTACAGGCAGGTGAAAATATAAGCTGGGTATTCCTGACGCGCCACGTCGATAAGTCCTCTTCCGATGTTGCACTCTGGGACTTGCGGTTGGGATGAGAATTTATCTGTTCCGCGAAAAGGTACAATGGCCAGAAGTGGGCTTTTTATTGAAATGAAACAGCTATCGGAGAGAAATTTAGGAGCTCATTTATCATTTGAAATCGAAAAACTTGACGCCAATGAAATCTGGTGTACACGGATCAGAGGAATAGTTTGAAATCACTTAAGGATACGTGAAATCTTTCGAAAGCTTCTGTAAATTGATACATGAAATCTCGTGAAAATTTTGAGATTTAAACGAAGTTTTTTCAAATAGACAAAAATTTCCGGAGTCCTGTGTGTCTCCGTAGGAAAATTGATGGATAGTTAATCATAACAATACTTGCAGGTTATGTTTTACAAAAACTTATTTCAAACTTGTTCTGATATCGTGATTTTGCGAGTAACTTTCGAAATCGTAACCAGACACTGCATGTGTGATTAGAGAGTTCAAAACGCCGAGTGAGCGAAATTTATAATTTAAGCCAATAATGTCAGACTGACAATTTTGAGCTTTGAAAATATTGACCACAGAAATTATGACGGGATGAAATAGCCGGCGAGATAAGCTTTCATGAACATCGTCCGCGAGTAAAATATCCCATTTCAAAGGGTTGCGGAGTATTTACCGTAATTAATAACGTCAACATTGTTCTCATTGTGTATTTGAGACCTGCCTGATATTATAGGCATACTACCAAGTCACTGCACGTGTATTGATTAAATAATTAAAGCAAGATGTGTTAAGCAACTAACGTCGTTTAGAGAGTACAGTGTGTATGTGCACATAAAGCACAACATCGCCTAGATGTATGGGACATTCCGTGCGTAATTGACCTGATGAAACTTTGTGAAATGTTTTTGTTGCATGAAAAGAGTATGCGTAATTTTTTGTGGATTTCTATTTGGAGGTCTTCGGAAGTTCGTAGAGATTTATAAAAAAATACATATACGCGAAAACTAACTATGCACAAATTTCAATTACCTGTGATTCGAAAACTATACGTAGAAAACTTGACAACAAATAAAAAAAAAATTCAGTTTTAACCGGACCTTAAAGTTATGATACCGGAAAAGATGTGAATGTGCCCGGAGGTTGATAAAAAATCGTAAGGAAAACGTCATTTTCTTACATTTCTCAAAAACCATACGTATTTTTTGACGAATAATTTACGGGAAATCTATGAACCTAAGAATTTTTGTTTCTTCATCAATTCTTGGATACCTGATACTTTTTGCACGTTATAAGTCCAAAATTGACTACAAACTGGAACATTTTCAAGGCTGAACCATTTCTTGTGTGGTATATGAATTTATAATTACGCACCCAATTGGAAGTCAAATATTGTCGATTTTTACAAATTATATTTTATTATAGAAACTGCTAACGTCTGACGTCTAACGTCTAACACGAATAAAAATCCACAAAAAATTACCGACACTACCGGTACAATCTCTTTAAACTTGAAAAATCAACCGCGCATGTGCCAAATAATTCAATCTCATTGGTCGGCGAAATCTTCCCGCAGCGTTATTTTTGTCTGCGATGCAGGCGAGCCAACGTGCGCAAAATGTGTACGTTCGAATTTTCAAAGGGCATAAGCATTAAATTCCGACTGTTCTTTGAAGAATCAACTTTCCGACCCAATAACAAATGCTTCCCAAACCTTTCCGAGTCACCATCTCAATTATTTAAGATTCTAACCTCAAAAATTCCTATCAACTACATCGCCGCCAGAAACAGAGTTTGACAGCTGAAACTCGAGATGGCCAGCCTGCACGAACAGCCGATAAAACTCGCGCATGCGCAGTTGATTTTCAACTTTCAAGAGATTGACCCGGTATTATCAACTGCCAAAAATATTTCACAAAGTTTGAATTGATTTTACGGCGAACGAGGCCTTAGCCAGGGCGATCACACGTGGAATGCCCCATATACTCACCCAATGTTAAATAACTAGGTGTGCATGCCGGAGGCTGGATCTATGATTGTATTAATAACTATTAATCGTAAGCAGGGTTGTAGGCAGAAAAAAATAGACGAAGGAGCGGACTTTTACTTTTAGTACTCAGAGTGGTGTGACCAACCGCTTAATACAAAAGTCACTAGGCTAGCCTAGTTAGGTATAACTAGTTAGTTGTTCTCAACTTCAACAATACAGATTATCAGTGAGGCTTGCGCTGCGAAGGAACGTCAATTAATTTTCCATTACTGCCAGAATTTTGCACACGTTGTTTACTTCGATCCTAATTCCTATGTGCTTAAAGTTGTTACTGACAATTAGTAACGTAAACATTGTTCATGACTAACTGGAATCGGATTTTTCATCGGGTTTTGTGCACGGCATATACTTTCCGTCCCCTCTATACCTCAGTCTCAAATGTCGGGGCCATCTTTACACAGTACTTATAATTTTAAAGAGTGTTTGTATCTCATTACCATGATCCTTGCGTATTCCTCCTCGTTGTTCGAGGTCGAGAGCTTTTTTTTTCATTACTTCTCTTTGGGTGTAGTGTCAAGCTTTCCAGAGTGGAGCTCAATTTTTAAAGAGCGGAATGTGTAGTTTTAAATAATTCAGAAAGTTTTCGGAGATTTCAACGGGCTGTCATACATGCCGTGGACAACATTCAGGATGTTGTAAAAACTGAAAAACTGAAACGAATGAGAGAGTTTTTTAGTTAGTAGAAAATCTAGACCCATGGTTCTGGAATTTTATGAATGGTGTTGAATTTCTATTGTCGTAAATTTACTGTTTCAGATTTAGAAAACTCTTTACAATTGTTTGTAATACGGATTCGAAGAGTTATTATACAGTTATTCGTGTAATGTTTTTGACCACATTTTTTTCGCACGAATAGTTTCAAAATTATAGCTAAAATGATAATTTTCCGTCTCGAAAACTACGAGTAAATTGATAAATTTCTAACATTGAAATTTGTAACATTCAAGACACTGGAATTTGATTTTTATTTTCTCATAAGCTGATGCATCAAGTCTTTACAAAAAAATTGCGATACGTGCAAGACGCGTTTTTACACAGGTGAAAAGTTTTTCACGATTTGTAAGTTTTAAATATCTAGAAAGCAAAAAGTTTCAAAATCCAGGCACTTGATACTCTTGATTTCCAGAATCTCGCTGTATTTGCAGTGGACGACTCAAAATCGTAAATGTTTTCTATAAATTTTGTAAAAAAATGTTGAATAAGTTATATCATAATGAGCTGCGTTTCTCATTACAAAATTGCTACATGATCGCAAATATACATTTTTCCAATCCATAAAAATTTACCTATCCGAAATGTCCAAGTTTAATTCGTAGGTTCAAGATTTGATTGAATTTACGTACGTTTTCATCACGTCAATTATCTCAACCTTAATACAGACTGTGAAAATATTGACTCATGAGAACGGTGCAAAGGACTGATGGTAAGAAAAGATACTCGAATAAATTCAGGGACGAAACTTGTAACAGTTTAAATAGCGCGCCTACTACTTAAAATATGAAAAGTAGTCAAATACAAGTAGCGTACGTGGACGAATGAGTTTTACCGCCGCAGTTCGCACTCTGCGAGAAGGCGTCGAAGAATCAATATCTAATCTATACCTCGTATTCCACATTTTCTATTAATAATCACAGATATCAATCCACGGAAGAAGACGAAAGTTTGAATCGCGGTAAGAAAAACGAGGGACCAAAATGCATGTTTAGAGGATTTCATTTATAAAACATGTGTCGTCGACTCGTCTCCGCGGGTACACGAACCGAAATGATATCACCTCCGTACGCATCGAGCCGAAAGGTCTGTCCTAAGCATGAAATTTAACCGAAACTCGAGCTCGCAATGAATATATTTTGGCACGATATTGAGGAGTGGAGTCGAGCTTTCGAACAGAATCGTCCGGCCGACGCGACGCCGAGTCGAACGGATCGCTGTCGCCCCGACAGCCCGCGTGCAATTTTCAAATTTACATTTCTCGATACATGAAATTTTCTCGCCGAGATGGAAATACGGAAACGGAGTCTCCTCCTCGTATTGTCGTTTCTGATGCTTCCTATTCTGTTTCACGCATATCGTCTGTAAGAGTTCAAACAGCGCGTCTACTACGTAAATCAAACAAGAAAGTCGCCTAATAGAAGTAACGCGCGTGGACGAATTAGTGTTACCGGTTCACGCTCTGCGAGGAGACGCCGATGAATTAACATCTAATCGATACCTCGTGGTCCACGTTTTCAATCTACTCGCACATTTCGACACATCCAATTTTACAATCCATTTTTTTCCTATTAAACAAAGTCTGGTCACATTTTTTCTAAACCTGCAAATGAAAATATAACAAGTTTAACAAGTTTATAACAATTAAAAGTCAAGTGCCACAACGGCTTGACAAGATCGATTTTATTAAATTAAAATATTTACTTCCCTTTCCACTTACAAACTATGGAAACCTGCTTGGACAAGAATAAAAAAAGTAAAAGCTACGTAAAAATAGAAACTGTCGATGTTTAATGAAAAGACTGGTCATGAAAAAATTGTCGAATTAAATTTGACAATGAACATTAACACATAGAAAAGGCATATTATAATCTTGCGAATGAATGATGAAAAATAATTAATATTTTCAATTTTACTTATACAAGTTTATACACCTTTGATTCATTCATTTATTAAACAAAGAAAATCAAAAATAAAATTACATACAGAAAGTTTGCTCAAAATTAATAACAGAACAAAACTGACTGATTTTGCACTTATAAATATATGTCTAAACAATTTTCTTTATAGTTTGAACCCTGTATCCTTAACAATGAGTTTTATTTATTTGATTTCCTTGTGTCAACGGAATATTTCTTGCGATAGACAAAAACTATTACAAACTTAGAATTTCCGCCACGTCGCCGTTCCACCAAAGAAATTTACACCCCTCGAGAAACCCGGCATAAAATGAAGTGGCTCACGGCTATCCGCATCCCCTTTGCATCCGAGCTGCTCGCTTTAATCAATCCTTCCATTCTATAGTCCCTGTAATTTATTTACCCAGCCAATGGAAAATATCGCTGCAGGCCTGCAAGAATAGACGGGACTCATCTCACGTGGCTCGGACCTGACGAAGGCTGAGGTATGACGTCACGCGATATTCATCCTTGGGTTGCAGTTTGTCCTTGCATCCCGTAGCGACGACGCAGCTGACTGATGCGGATGCAATTTTCAAAGACGCCGTTACCTCTGACAATGGGTCGTACCGCTTGAATCGATATAAATTACGAAAAACGAACAAGACGTTTGAAAATTTCCAGCAATTTTATTAACGCCAATAACAGTGAACATCAATGAAACAACATCTTTGCCGTACGGTGGAAACGAAGCTGAGGAAATTCGAATAACACAAGCTGAGATATCAAGAATTTGATGAAAGGTTTCGTCATTGGAATTTTGAAGATTATTGACACGTAATGTTTTTCATTCGATTCCAATGTTTTCGGGAGCATCTTGCTGGATGAGCAAATATCCACAAATTATCTGAAGATAATTCAAATAATCTCATATTAGAACACAGTTACGATGCTCGAATGTAATGATCGACGAAGAGCTGTAATTTTAATGTTCTTACTTACGAATCCATTTTTATCCACTATGGAGATAACTGTTTGTGATTTGTTTTTTAAGCGATATTTGGAGATCCCTGTTAATCTCGATGCACAGTCGAAATTCGAACACTTTTCGTTCGTTTGTTTAATTAATATACGAAGAAAAAGGGGGAGTTTACTCGGTCGGTAAGGGTAGGAGTACTACATGACATTGAAACATTGGAATTGGATGAAAAATACCAGAGTTTGATCATTTTGGACGTCAAAGTTGTAAAGCTTGTTCTCAATCTTTCGATATCTTAGTTTGAGTTACTAAAATTTGGGCAGATTCATTTCTTCTTTACCATTACTGAAGTTTTTTTGAACAGTTTTTTCGCTTCACCATTCACATCGAATAGCGTCACATAATGTTGTCCATGTATGGAGCATTCCATGGCACGCTGGTTGAACAAAAACTAATCATAGTTTCGGCTCTGTTTTCAATAAACATTTTTAGAAAAGATTAATATTTCGAATCGATTTGAAACATTATCGACCAATCTTGGTAGAAATTTCACGGAATGCCACATGTATGTAGACGCAAATTTGGCGCTTAATGGGCTAAATGGAGTATACTGTAATCCGGCAAAGAGACGGTTGCAAAGATAAATCGACAGACATTCGAATAAATGGGACATTGGTATGGCAGCGTTGCAGCTCTCCCGAATATACGGCGTAGAAGGTTTTGTTCCCATTAAATTACATTTGCTAGTGTAATTAAGTGGATAGAATACAAAACTTTAATCTGTAATAATAACCTGCAATTCAACGGTGAAATAGAAGTTATTTCAGGTAATTGAATAATTATTAATGAATAAACAAGTAAACAGGACTTTGACACACGTAGAGAGTCGTTTGTTGAAGTAACAGAGACTCCTTGGTTTAAATTTTCGGTTGCACGTTTTTTTTTTACTCCAAAGTCAAGGGTGCACAGTTTTCGTAAGTTTCAACTATCTCTGGTAACAGTTCTGAGCGGCTTGAAATTTGTTTGTTTCTATATCGCGCAGCCAAAATCAAACTGTAACAACTCAAAAAATTTCGTTTCTTAAAAACTGCCATAAAAACTCACGTAGTACCATTTGTCTTTTAATTTGAACGTACAATCGTTAAAAAAATTTTTTTCAGATGTTCCGGTTTTGTTTTAGGTATGCGATATAATGAATGTTTTTTTTTCATTTGAATGTATATTTCTACCTGAAATTTCGTCCAATGATATAGATTGTAATGCGCTAAAAGAAGAAAACGAGCTTTTATTGTAATGCGGAAAAACAAAAACTTGTTCAAGCATCAATTCGAGGGTTGATGCATCGTATGCAATTCTCTCGTCTGGCGCAGTTCTTTGTCGTGAAAATGGAGCGAAGTCCCGGGGACTTTTTTTTCGATACTATTTTCCACTTTCTCCCACGGGGCTTCACTTTGGAAGCCATTAAACTCGCCGCGGCTAGGGTCTTGGGACACAATCAATATATAAGGTTAGATCCGAAAACTGTCGGAAAGACGATGGAAACGAATATTTGTAACAAGAAAAGTCACGTCACTAGAGAGCTTGCAATTTTCGTAGACTCGGAAAGAAGTATCAGTAAATAAATGAAATTAAGAGTTTCTCATAAAGAACATTCTCGTTCGTTAAAATTTAGCCAAGCGGTGTTTCGGTTCAAACAAAGTTTAATCGAATCAGGCAAATTTTTCTTTTTTTTTCTGTAGACTGCGAAAAAATTTCACTTGTTATGGTTACTATAGAAAATTCTAATAGGATGGGTTATTGGAAATAGAAGAAAAAAAAAACTCTGGTAATACCCAGTATTTAGTGCCGTTCAAGTTGTCAACATTACACTTTCTTGTTAAAATATGTGAAATAAAAATAAATGTACGATATTTAAATAAACCTGACTCCAAACAAATAATGAGTCGAAGCCCTGTACTCTTCAATCAAGTAACCCTAGTTGGTCACACCTCAGTAAAGTCGCATAACGGTCACACTGGATGAAAAACGATTTCTAGAAATCTAAAAAAAATTATCCACGTATTCGAGGATCGCAGAAAAAGCTGTATCAGTTTTTCTAACCAAAATTGATTGTTTAAATATTGCAAAACATCGGAAAAGTTAAGGTAAAACGGAAAACATTTTCTTTACGGATTTTCTTTTCTGTAGAATTGATTTATAGCAAAAAAACTATGAAAGTCTATTCCTGAACTCTACGAGGAGTTTGAAAAATGTTAGGGGTGAAATTCACCCAGAATGACCAATTAGGGTTAAATTAATGAAGTGGAATTATTTGTTTCATTTTTGAGCATCGTTTTCTCTTCTGAGGTAGCTATAACGTGTAACGGTTGTTGGCTATCACAAGGAATGTTCCGTTGACACAAAAAAAAAAAGAAAGCTTATTATCAAGGTATTTAAGGACCTTAAATAAATTTTGAAAGAGTAAATTTATCATAAAATGATAAGAGACCGTTTTTGTAAAGTGTTCAATTCCCTACGAAAATATATTCTGGTCTTATCAGTGCACTAATGTTATGACGAGTTATAAAATTTTAAAGTTTAAAAACAATTTTTCCCATGTTATTTAAATGAGAAATAGAAAATCGCGACGGTGATGAAATATTAATATTCAGAGCTGAAACTTGGGCAGCATCTTTTTTCGTCATTTCGAACAATAATTTCTACCTGAATTTTGCACAGAATAGTTGATTTTTTCAATAGAGTCTAGTATTTACAGATGTGAGATCAGTCGATTTTGTTCTATTATTAATTTTCAGTGAATTTCTTTCTATTTAGGTAAACTGTATATATTTTATTTCTGTTTCATAAATGGATAAATCAGAAGTGCATAAACTTGTGTAAATAAAATTGTAAATATTAATTATTTTTCATCATTCATTCATGTATTCATTCATTCGCAAGATTAAAATACGGTCTTTCTGTACATAAATGTTCATTTTCTCGTCTTTTCCTTAAACAAAAATAGTTTTTGTTTTTACTTAGCTTTTACTTTTCTTTATTATTGTCCAAGCAGGTTCCGTGGTTTATTGGTGAAATAGGAGATAGATATTTTAATAAGGGATTTTGTCAAGCCGTTGTGCTACGTTTTCGTTATATATATTTCATATTGGTAAATGGCACTTGACTTTTAATTGTTATAAACTTGTTAAACTTGTTATATTTTCATTTGCAGTTTTAGAAAAAACGTGACCAGACTTTGTTTAATAGGAAAAAACGTGGATTGTAAAATTGGATGCGTCGAAATGTGCGAGTAGATTGAAAACGTGGACTACGAGGTATCGATTAGATGTTAATTCATCGGCGTCTCCTCGCAGAGCGTAAACCGGTAACACTAATTCGTCCACGCGCGTTACTTCTATTAGGCGACATTCTTGTTTGATTTACGTAGTAGACGCGCTGTTTGAACTCTTACAGACGATATGCGTGAAACAGAATAGGAAGCATCAGAAACGACAATACGAGGAGGAGACTCCGTTTCCGTATTTCCATCTCGGCGAGAAAATTTCATGTATCGAGAAATGTAAATTCGAAAATTGCACGCGGGCTGTCGGGGCGACAGCGATCCGTTCGACTCGGCGTCGCGTCGGCCGGACGATTCTGTTCGAAAGCTCGACTCCACTCCTCAATATCGTGCCAAAATATATTCATTGCGAGCTCGAGTTTCGGTTAAATTTCATGCTTAGGACAGACCTTTCGTCCCGATGCGTACGGAGGTGATATCATTTCGGTTCGTGTACCCGCGGAGACGAGTCGACGACACATGTTTTATAAATGAAATCCTCTAAACATGCATTTTGGTCCCTCGTTTTTTTTACCGCGATTCAAACTTTCATCTTCTTCCGTGGATTGATATCTGTGATTATTAATCGATTACAAGTTGTGCGAAAACATCCGTATAATGAAAATACTGAACTAGGCAGATTAACAAAATTGAGCTTTGCCTTTTCCAGGAGACACGATAGCATTTAGATTCGTTGATGTTGACAATTTGCCCGCAGTTGACGACAACTAGGGCTGTTTGTTTTACGTAAAATAAAGCAATGACAAACCTTTTTCATTTATCATATATGTAGGATTTCTTGTCAAACAATCGTTCAAGTCTATATTCAGAGGTTTCGTAGTTTCGAAACTTGCTGATAAAAACGAATGTGAAAAGCTTGATTGGAAATCAATAAATGAATTTGCAAAACTAAAAAATTTAGATACATGCATTGAAAGATTGTTGAAATTTTTCTGTACTCTTAATTATTGAAAAAAAAACAAAAAAAAAAAAACAACCAAGTGGTACGTTTTCACAGAAAGCTCATGTTTTCAGATAGTCAAGCGCTTTTTCAGCATCTCCAGAAAATGGATGCACAAACAATGAAACATGTTACAAGTTGAAAACGAATTTTTGTTTTCCAACGAAAGTTTCTCGCGATGACAAATTTACGAGGCATTCCGCTTTTCGCTCGTATCTGAATACGAAAGCAGGAACAGATGTGGCCGAAATTTTATGTAGAGACACAAAAAAACCCCCAAGTTTGATTAAAGAGTTTCAAAATTTCGCAGTGCGCGGAGACGTTTACGAATGGCAAAAAAAGCAAATTGAGGTTCTGTAGGAAAATTTGACGAGGTTTGTTCGTACGTTCTTAGAGAAAATTGAACACCGATTTGATTATGAGTTTTTGCACATGCTGCGACAGCAAAAGATTTTATGACGTAGCGGAGGGTCCAGACAAAACAAAAAAGGTCATTCTGATTTATCGAACAGCAACGGTGAAACTATTTACCTAGGCGAATGAAAAAACTTTCGAAAAAATTTACAGATTAGGCGATGTTTGATAATCGTAGACTGGGTATGAATAGTAGATATGTTTCGAATTTTTACAGCGTTTCTACAGTTGGGAATGGATACTTTCTTAGTAATTTTATTACAAGATGTTCGCATCTTAAGTATTTATCGAATTATCACATTTGCAAACTAAGTTGATTCTTCGAGACATGCAAAAAAAAAAAAGAGTCTATAATCGTGAACAAGAGCTGCGATATCGATTTTTTAAACGGTGGAAAATTTAGTAGACTCGTTCAATTTTACCTCTCGATGGCTTATTTTGTTTGGAAAACTGATTTTCGCACAAATCCGTAACAGCGGATTTTTTTTCTTCTAATGCTCAATTCAATATTGCCATTTGTTGATACAAATCAATATCAACGCAATCTTAAAGAATCAAATATTTAACGAAACTAAAGTATTAAAAAATAAGTTATCATATTGCGATTGTAGCGGATTATCCTCTAAATAAAATGACTAGTGCCAGAGTGAAATCGATTCAATATACGAGTCGTTTCAAGATTGTTGTCTGAACTTTTGTTCACTATTTTTTAATTTTTTTTTTTTTATTTCAGGACAATTACCGCAGCGTTATAAATGAAAATGAACAGTAAACGAGCGATCATCCTGTAATAAAATGACCAATGAAGTATTGACTTTTAATTGACACTGAGTTGCTTAAGGTCGTGCAGTACCCCTACCTTTACCGACCGAGCAAATTCACCCTTTTTCTTCCTACATTGTAAATGTGAGAGTATTTTTCATTCGCGAAATTATTGTAATTCCTAGTTCTCATCTAGAGACCTCGATATCGCATGAAAACAGTCTCACGATGGCACATTTTATCCCTTATTCTTTCCGGAATTGCACAAAGTACCTTAGCTATGCACGCATTGGCTCGTGAAATGTGAGAAATGTGATGATAGCAACACGTGTCAAAAAACCACACTTTTTTCAAGAGTTACGGGATCCGAGTAACTCTCCTAAAATCCGTTACAAAAGAGCGGTGCACTGTCGAAATTTGAACCCTCTCCGTTCCTTTGTTTATTTAATGTAGGTGGAAAAAGGGTCAGTTTGCTCGGTCGGTAAGGGAATGACCTCAACACTTATGACACTAATTGTAAGCGTGTACAAATTTCAACCCTCGTTTCATTCGAATGGGTTAATTTTTAACCGCAGGCTACAGTTTTCGCGCAAAACACATCCGATCTACATTAAACGACATGCCAAATTTTGGAATGGGAGCAAAAATGTCGAGCAACCGTGTTATGATATTAAAAATTCGAAACCCCCCATTGCGGTGTAATTTTGGTGGGAATTGGATTAGGTTGGGGTGGGTAAAAAAAAAGTAGGTCAAGTATACGGGTCGGAAAAGATCTTGTACCGGTATTTCAGGTGAGTGGTATAAAGAAGGTTGCCCGAAAGAACAAACAAGATGAAAAGTTAGCACAGGGGTGAATGTCGAGTGTTTAATTCCGGAGACCCTCGCCCTTCGCTTTTTCCTTCCTACCCTTTTTCGAAACTACGCGACGTCCCGTGAAACGCCTTATTATAAACCAGCGATAATTTATCCACCCAGGATATAATGACATTCCAGATAAATCACGCGGGAATCTCTTTATCCCATTTCCGTATACTCAACATGCTGCGCAAGCGGGAGCTTCTATAAAATCGAATAAATCAAGCCTCCCATCCCACCTCGACGATTCGCATCGCGGACCCAATGAGGACCACCCACGGCCAATGAAATCGGATCGAAAACGATGCGATGTCGCGTAAATGAGCCGCAGACTCGACATGGAGAGAAAAGGTTTTGGCTACTATGTGTTCGTTCGTTTTCTTTCGAACGGATCCCGGTTGCAAAAAAATTACTCTACACTTTTTCCCATATCTTGAACGGTTAGTGTTGATTGGTCTTTTGGAAAAGAGGGAGAAGTAACACCGAACATCGTTGTTTGAAGGAGTGTCGAAATTTTTCCTTGAGTGCATCGCAGTCTGAAGACACGAGAAGTGAAGTTGATTAATAGATAAATTGAATCAAAACATGTCACTCGAAATTTCGCAACATCTTTTTCTAAAAAATTCACCCTTATTGCATTCTTTTTTATAAAGGTTTTTAACATTCTGCTTAAAGTTTTTGACAGATCAAAAATATGAGCTGAAATAATGGCGACGGAAGTGAAATCAAGAATAATAACTACCGATCACTTTTCTGCTGGATCTTTGACTTTACAAGGTGGAGAAGAATTTTCAGCCATTGGAATAGACTTAATTGGGCAGCAGTTTATACAATAACAATGAAGTCGAAGTTTTTATGATAGCTATGTGGTGACTTACAAGGAACTGTAGGTAGATCGACATCTCCGATTTTGATCTGATTCGTATATCTTCTATTCATCGATAAAACATTTCAGCGTTGGTTTCATTCAAATCCATCCAATGCATCAAGAAATCATCCCGTTGGATGCCCATCTTTAGGGGTCGTTTTCACCCCTCTGAACCGCTTATTAGCGGATAAAAAATATACGTGTCTCTTAGTTTTCGATGCATTACAACATGTATGAACTAGATAAAAATCGGAGGTGTCGACCTACCTAGGTTTGTCATGGGAAGGTATTGTCTCCCGAATTTCTATCTTCCACGTTATTTTATTACGGTTATTTATTTATTTGGTTCGTTACGAGAAGTCTTATCAATTTATCTTGAGACAAATTGGCGATTTGTTTAAGATGTTTCCTTTTAAGTTTCGTGAATTTCTGAAATCTCAGTTCGTTTAATCCTGGTCTTTAGTTCTCTGGAAGAATTTTCCTTCTAGATAAACTAAAGTTGTCAGAATCTCTCTGATGAACTTTTACAACAGAGGTGGAACCACTTGAATTGAATAATGAATTCAAATAAACTTTTCCAGTGCATTTTATGATGCCAGCGATATGAAATTCGTAAGTAACTTTATTTATTATTCACAAAACGTCTCAATTTCTACAACATCTTTCACCGAACGCCTTCTCCTCCCTTTTCACAACAATCCCGTGAAAAGAGCGTTGTTTATTAAACTTGACCTTATTTTCTACCAATCAAACATTTACAAATGACTCTAAATTAACTTAGAACTAATTTACAAACTGTACACCAATGAACAAGCCTTTCCTACACAGTGTTCCTTGTTAGATAGTTGTTCAGTTCTCCTTATTCATACTCGGCGATTTCTTCTGTCACTTCTTCGTCTTCTTATCCATTTTCATTTTCTCTTATTCTTCATCGTCTTCTTCTTCTTTTATCATTCTACGGAGATACGTGAGCAAGGTTGTCCGTTAAATTGAGTCTGAAGTAAGGGAGTGATATGAAATGGGGAATTGAGGAGGCTTTCCGCCACATTTCCTGCGATTTTTGCACGCCCGAAGGGTTCCCTGTCACCTGGAACGAAGTCGACACTAAATCAGTATTCAAAACATCATTTTAACCAGACGTTTGATTTGCATCTGAGGTTGGAAAGTTAATTCAGCTTTACGACACTCAAATGATTTTACAAATTCACTTTTTTCACCACTTGGGAGTTTTGATTGTTTGCAAGAAAAACTACGATCCGATAAGAAGACGGATAATAAGCGTGTTAAGGTATATCATTAAACTTATGTTTGAACTTCCATTGTTTTCAATCAATATATCCGTAAATTTTTTTGCAATTTTAAAAAAGTGGCATAATTCGGTTATCGGCCGTCAGTTTGTAAATTGAATACCAACTTTCTTTCACTTCTAATTACCAATAAAACTGTAGAATGATATCAAATTTTTTTGCGAAAAAAGATGTAATGCAAGGAGCTTTGTGAAAAATATTTGATCTAATTTGAACTAATACATACTTATATTGAAACCAAGAACATAACGAATCCAAACAGATAGGAAAACAGTTATCTTGCAAAAATTTACTGTTGGTTCAAATTTCGTGTCCGAAGAAAAAGTTTGGAATTTTACTGACGTGTGATCGTCATTTGCAGGTTGTAGTTACGTCGGGGGCGGGGTTGAAATTTCGAATTTGAAAAGTTCCGAGAGCGCCAAATTTTGAATTTTTTTATGGCGAAACTTAAAGTCAAGAAATTGAACTTTGACGAAACGTCAAAGTTTCGAATGTTGCGTAACCCGACGCTCAAAGTTCCGAAAGGATAAAATGCCGAAAGGGCGGCTCCGACAAGTCAAAGTTTTGAAAGTGTGTAAATAAGAAAATTTCCAAGTCCGAAACATCGAAATCCTGAATGATCGAAGATTTTCATTTCTGCGAAAATCTGTCTTGTTGAAATTTCGCCACTTTGATGTTTTTTCGTTTTGTATTTTCCATATCTCTACGTTCGGAATGGTGGCAATTTTGATTTTCGGTTTTTCTGATTTTTTACACCCACTCGTTGAGCAAACTACGCTGTGTGAGTATATTTTGAGTTTTGGAATTTTACTCCAGCGAAAATTTATTTTTCGAAACATTTCTTTATCGTAATATGAATTTTCGGAATCTTAAACGGAACTTTGAGTCGTCGGCTGCGCAACCGTTCGAAACTTTGTTGTTTCTTCAAGGTTTGACTTCTTTACTTCAAGTTTCGCCACCAAATAATTCGGAATTAGGCGCTTTAGGAGCTTTTCAAAATCGGCACTTGAACCACCCCTCCTACCTCCACATTGGGTGATCTGACTCGAGTAGTTGATTAACTAATTCGTATTCCCTGGATATGCAACCTCGACACGGTCTGATTGCCAGCAGGCGAAGTTCACCATCCGCAACGATGCAGTTCCTCCCTTCCAAATGCGGTGGCAGGGCGTTAAGCGAGTAACCAAGAAGCCCGGGGGTGTATAGAGTGACTCGAAGAGCTCTCGGAGGAACTATTGGACAAACGAGGTTTGTAACGTTTACTTTCCCGCTCTAAGGAGGGCTTCATTGTACTACTGATAACCCAAATTTCCATTATTCTGGTTTAACTCGGGTAGTTTTCCCCCGCGTGTGCGCGTATTCAACGAAGGAGGTATTACGCCTCATTTGAATTCATTCGAAGCAGCGATACCTGCGAGAGAACCAATTCATTCGTATGCAAAATTGCAAAATCTTCTTCGCCGCGTCGCAAATCTCAAATCATTATCCAGTTCTTCGTGGGCTGATTTAGGGAAACAAAATTCAGAGATTCTAACGTGGGTTTTGAGAGGACTTATCATGCGTGTGTGGTCGGAACAAGAAGACGTTGAAACAAAACACTTTGTTGCAAAAAAACGAAACAAGAACGTCTCATTCGAAAGTTCAGAAGCTGTAACAGAAATTAATTAAAGTATAATTCGAGCAATATTCTTGAACATGAGAAGTCTTTAAACCCACCGATAGTATAACAAAAATATCACATCAGTGCAAAGTTGTCACAATAATACCATTTTCTTCTCTGAATTTCCAATTATCAATTTTTTTCATCGAAAATCAAGTGGATTAGATCCAGTTTCACTTTTGAAACCACGGTGCTTATGTTGAATTTTTGTGCACCCCACCTTCAACTCAACCTTTCTGTCCTGTCGCTGTGACGCTACTAGTTCGTTTATTAATTTTGACAATACGAGACTAATCGGGAAGTCGAGAAGTAGGGTAGAAAAAATGTTGGGTGTAATTGCAATATCAGATTTATGTTTATCGCGAGGCGATTGGTTTTGAAGGTTGAGACGAAGTTAGGCGGTAGTTGAAAAGTGACTTAGAAGGATCAGAGCAAAGCCTGAGGGAGTGCAGAAAGCAAAGTGCAAAATCAGGATTCTGGGAATAGCAGGAGATAGTCAATTTTGGACAAGATGTGCGGAGAGATTATTTAGGCTAGTCAAATGGAGAGGATTTCGGATAAGAGGGGCAAAGAATGTGGTGTGGTTGCGAGTGAAAAGTAATAATGAGCACGTAACACAGCAATTATTGAAATCTAAAATGTCCCGGTATAATTGCACAATTGACACGTTGTTACATTTGTTATTATTCATTAACGAATTGGTCAGAAAAATTTAATCCGATCAAATTCACAATTTTATAGCAATGAGGATTTCGAAATTGGTAAATTTACAAATCGGGGACGTAATTATTACTATTTTGTACAATTTTATCCGTGAAGCAATATTTCCTTCATAACTGTAGATTGATTTGATCAACGGCTAGAATTGTTGGCAATTAAAGCTATAAATCGAATTCATCAATTTTATATACAAACATTTTTTCATAATTATATAATATATCCCCCGCTTTTCCATACTTGTAACTGAATATACAAGACTCGTGAATTATTCAGTACATTATACAGAGGCAGATATTTTCCCTTCGTGAAAATAAGTTCCCTAAAACTCATATTTCAGATTTCAATTCGACGGAATTCTTCGGTGACCCCAGGATCCTTCCCTGATAAATGCGGGACACATAAGATTGCCGTAAAAGGTTGATTTACGAATGCAGAAATTTTACTTTATCCGCTATTGAAGATTCGTACAAGAGTTTGTGAGGGACCGACCGATTCTACGTCGCTAAGAATGCTCCACTCAGCCAAAGCCATGGAAGGTATGGAAAATCTCTAACATCGTAGGAACCGTTGAACTGTAACGTTGAGATTCAGGACGAAGGGATTTAAGATCGACCATGCAGGGCGAAAATTTATTTTTCCAAACATATCGTCGAGCAAGTCCAGAGAACGGAAATTGTTGGAGCTGTATTTCATTTGAACAAAGTTGTCCCTGAGATTTTAGTAATGAAGATTGACTTCTGCATAATTTTTATTGAATTAGATGATTTTTTTTTTTTTTTAACATCCGGATCAGTTTGTTTGTCTGATTTTATGCATTGCCGTTAACTTTATTTAAAATTTTATATTACCTTGTTATTATGGTAAAAGAACTTATTAAATTAATCGGTTTAGTTGACTACATTTTTTTAGTTAAATGAGTCCTTGACATCAATTTATTGCTGTACCACTGTTCAACTATCGCAATAGTTACTAGAAAATATAGGACGATGAGTGACCATAAAGAAAAGAATAGTAGCGCACACTAAATTTTTGAGTTACAGCTGCGGAACTCATTTTCATTTTCAAAGCCACATTTTCCGGTTATGGTGAAAAATAAAAATAGTTAAGGACTGCATAGAAGTTGAGTCTAGAAATTTCTTCCAGCATGGCAAAGAGAATTCATTGAAGAACAGAATAAGCTTTAATTCATTAGAATTGGGAAACCGTACCTATCCAACTTTATAGGAATAACGCGATTGTACTGAAATAATTTAACGATCGAATATTCTTAGATATTGTTTCAATCAGGACACTTGAATCTTACGAGTATCGTTCTTCATGGATTCCGAATACAGTTAGTGTTTGAACTTAAATACTCCTTGAGAGAGACAGGGCTCGAATTACAGAGGACATTACAGACTATGATAGTGATGAGCGGGAAGCTCGTGACTTGCATAGCAACACACACTCTCAGCCATAGATTATGTGTATTATGAGTTTTCAAGGGTGTGTAGTCTCAGCTGGCGAAACCGACATCCCGGCTTCGTCACATTCTTCTGGTAGAAATTTCGAGTTTTTGGGATTCACTCCAGGAATAGCCAGAAATGCGGAGATAGGAAATTTCCTTCAGTTCCAGTTTAAATCTCGCCCACAGAAGCATTTTGTAGATTTTGTAAGCGGTAGTTAGAAGCAGGCCACCACAGACGAAAAAATTTAAAACAAATATTTACTAGGACCGTTGAAACCTTCAGGACTCAATGCGCTTGTAGGTATATGCCATGCAAATGATAAAATAGTATGAATAGAAAGTTTTCGTCTCTTGAGCACCCGATGTAAGAATGTATGTAGATGAACGTTTACATGCTGGAATCTTACGCTTCCGATGGGAAGCACACGCAAGACGGTCAAAGCCGTCAAATAAATGATATGCGGATGTGCAGTATCATTAGTTACGAGAAAATTCATTGTTGGGAGATATAAATTTGAAAAATTGGTCATTTCGAAAAATTAACGACGGAGCCAGGAATCGAACCTGGTATATAGAGATGCTTGACCGGAGCCTTACTCCACTACATGAATTCTTACATCGAGTGCTCAAGAGACGAAAACTTTCTATTCACACATACCAAGCACAAGAAAACAAATTTGAACTCACTGGTGACGAGAGGAATTAACGACAACAGAGTCAGGGCGGCTAGGTGCTCTAGTGGAGTAAGGCTCCGGTCAAGCATCTCTAGATACCAGGTTCGATTCCTGGCTCCGTCGTTAATTTTTCGAAATCACCAATTCTTTCAGATTTATATCTCCCAATAAAATAGTATATTTGAATTGTAAGAATTACTGACTTGTGAGCACAATGAGGTCTCGAATTTGTTAATAAACCAGTGCAGTGATGCGGGGGTCTTATGGTAGAATGGATATGGATCATATGGTAAAACAGATAGGTGCCTGATGATAAGACAGATAAGGGCTTTAGGGTAAAACAGGTAGAGTCTTGGAGTAAAACGGATAAAACAGGCCTTATGGTAAAACAGCTAGGGATTTTATGGTAAAACAGATAGGAGCCTTGTGGTAAAACAGCTAAAACTTTAGGGTAAGATTAGTAGGGGCCTCATAGCAGAAGCCTTACGCTAATCAGTTAGAATACTGATCGGTCGTTCTTCGTGTTTCGAGTAAACTTGAACTCGACTGTTTACCGAAAGGTCAATCAACCGTGAATCCTTTTGCGTAGAGAAATGTTCGCGATTATCGCAAGCGACTGCGGAATGCCCTTTTAAAAAGAAATACCCGCACAATTAGATCTGGGATCGATCATTTTTTTTTTCACACAGGGTCGTTCGGTTCTGTATTCTGCGGGTATGGGTTCTCATATTACCCTTTCGGCATTGGTCTCTATAACGAGCGCTGACGGATCACCAAGCAAGATCAGATTAGGGGACATATGTTATTCCGATTTTTTTCCCCTTCTTTGCTCTATTTTCGTTTCATTTCTTCTCCTTTTTCCCCTTTTTGCTCATCTTCATTTGCTTGTTATTTTTCTGTCAGCAAATTGCACCCCCCCATTGGAGCGACAGTGAAGTCAACAACAAACATAACAAACAATCTATCTAACCCAAAAATAATCAATGACAAGATCCGATGGAAAAAAAAAAATGTTTTCCCTTTAAAGCGAAATTTTGCACTCGAAATCGCCATGAGGCTGTTTAATATTAGGTATATAATTTTTCGATCTTGGTTTAAGGAAGGCAAAACATGGTTGAAAAAAGGTGTGAAATTGATACTCGCATTTCGATTAAGACACCGTGACGGAAGATACGATAATATTTCTAATAAATCTCGCAACGTGCTTCGTATCCACAGGAGAGATGATTGCTTAGGTTGTGGTAGCTGGGATTATACAAAAAAATGCTTTCGTTTATCAAAAGGGATTTTGAGTATATAATAATATTTTTGTTTGAGATATATATCTGGATGGGGCAGGTTGGAGAAGGGAATTTGATTATTTTTTGTATTTGCGATAGTGAGATTCAATCAACGATAATTAAGATCAAGGGATGATTGGTAAGGTATGATTGTGAGTGAATTTTTAGAATTTCTATCTCAGCTATCGATTAAGAATTTTGGTTGGCCAAACGTCGATACATTTTATTGATCTTATTAGAAGATATTATGATCTTTATTCGGAAGATTAAAATTTTCTAACAATTCACTTACTTTTATTACATTGACACTGTTAAATATTTAATTTTGTGGTAATATTTAACTGAGTATATTAAAAAAAGAAACTGTTCCAGTGACTTTGTAAAAAATAATCTTCCGAATAACAAGTCCGTTGAAGAGTAAAACCGAAAGAATCTGACAGATTTTTGACAATTTTATCGTTATTTGAATTAAGACATCAGTACCTAAGCATTTATCTATAATTTCAGTAATTTCAATTATTGTATTTTCAAAGAGAGTTTCACAGCTCATAAATGTAACAGTTTGATAAGCACTAAGCATCATCAAAAAAGTTTAGATTCTTGACCAACTATACTGAGAAAAATTTCCTATATTATACATGTTATAGTTACTAGAAAATTCTAATAAATTGGTACTACAACAAAACGTGGTACAAGAAACTGTTTAGTGCAATCACGATTGTCAACACTACATTTTCTGGTTATCGCAACGTTGAATTTGTTTGTTTAGTGTATTACATTTATTCAATTAAATGAGACCTCATCAATTTATTCTTGAACCAATATTGAACTATCGCAAGTGTAACTACACGGAAACATTCTCCGAAAGGTCATAACGAAAAAATAACAATAGCGGATACTGATCAAACTAAATTTATTCTATTTTGTAGTTAGTGTTAATATATTTTTCGGTCATGGTAAAAACTGAAAATAGTTCATGTGTATAATGTGAACTATGAAGTAATCACAGCTATAGAAATTTCTCTTGACGCAGCCTCATTAAGATCATGTAGTACACTTGCCTTTACCGACCGAGCAAACTCACTCTTTTTTTCTGATATTAAATAAACAAACCAACTAAAAGGGTTCAAATTTCAACAGCATATCTTTCTTTTGTAGCGGGATTTAAGAAAGTTACTCGTATCCCGAAAATTGTCAAAAAAAAAAATGCGTGGTTTTTTGACATGTGTTACTATTCCCACATTTCCTTTCTTTTCCACAGTTCCTTGGCTTGGTATAAAAGAGCGATGAGCCGTCAAAATTTGAACTCTTTCCGCTCGTTTGTTTATTCAATATAAGAAGGAAAAAGGTGAGTCTGCTCGGTCGGTAAGGGTAGGAGTTCTACATGACCTTAAAAGTATTACACGAAAAACGGATGAATTGCCTCTTGAGAAGACGATTATATTTTTTTTCACAAGTAATTTCCTGCAGTTTACCGGATCGAAATACTCGTAATGTAAAATCGGATCCGTAGCTGCGCTCCGCATCGCAGAGTGTCGGAAAATTGGCGCAAGGCGAATAAAAGCACGAGATTACCTCGATGTCAAAGGATAGCGGAAATGTGTCGAGGTGGCGGCAGAGTGACAGGTTTCCCCACTTCCTTATCGGGTCTTAAAACCATTATGGTAATTTGACGCGTTTAATCTTGCGTCGTCACGTCGTCTCCTCAGCTGCCGAGTCTCGCGGTTTTGCCGTCTCAATTTCTCCCTCTGCAAACAACTCGCATCGTCTTCTTCGGGAATCTCGGATAGACGTTTTTCTCGGGTCGCTAACCCACGTAGAGCAATAGTGGGAATCCCCGTAGAATGTGGGCAACGGCACTCCGGATTACGCTTCCTCCGATATCGACTGAGCAATGCCACGGTTCTCATCTACAATTCGATCACGTCATTTCCTGGAGGTTCCGAGAGCGGACTCGACGTCCGAGATTCTCAGACTGAACGTGGATTCGGGAATTTCACTCTACTCGGCGGGAACGGAATTCATTTTACTGTTTATTATTTGCCATTTTCGAAGGATGTATACATGGGGCATAGAGTGAAGTGAACAAGTGGTGCACTGAGAGAAATTTTTAGTTCCGTTTACCGTTCGGTCCTTAACTATTTTCTTTTTTTTACCACAATCGCAAAATATAGTTCTAGGTAGAAAATGAAAATTAGTTTTCTAGCTGTTACCGGAAAGTCTAGTATCCGTTACTATTCTTTCTCATTACGATCACTGTTGCTATATTTTCTTGTAACTGTTGCGAAAATTTAACGCTTGTGCAACAATAAATTAACGTTGAAGCCTTGTTCAACTAAAAAAGTAGAGTAAACCTCAGAAACTGATTTTGCGTTACAATTGCCGAAAAAGGATCGACAATAGCGCAAAATGGTTACGCGTATCTCGTTTTTCGCAATTCCAACAATATTCAAACAGCTTTTTTAACGATACCAGTTTTACTGAATTTTTCTAGTTATTATAAATAATGAAATTTTTCTCAGTGTGGATTTGGCTGACTTTTTAGGGGGCCAGCCTAAGAACTTTCCGCTGGGATGCGTTTCAAGCCCATGAAACATCAACTGACCCCGATTATAAAACATCGATTAATTAATTATCTTCCACGCTAATACACAGGAATTAACTGTTTTATCATTACGAATGATTTCTCTGAAACTCCCCTCGAATATATTAGGATTTTTTCTTCAGACCGTTAGTTGGTAAAAAGATCTTTTACTTAGGTAAAGGTCGTTAGAATTTGTAGATCTTGGGAGCAAACAAAAAATACGTTTTCGTTACCGAAAATTTAACTTACTGTCAGATAATTCATAGAGCCTTCGTTTATGAATGAAAATTGTACTGTTCATCAAAATTGGTGAAAAAAAAACAAATAAAAAAAAAAAATTCCTCCGATATTGTTAGTATAATCATCAGATGTTTATAGATAAAATACGGCGCGTCAGAACATTTTTCTTTATCGCGAGCATTTTTCAGGTAGCTTTAACTAGATCAAATTTAGTAAAACTCTTTAAACTTTCCTTTTTAATAACATTTTTCATTCGATAGTTTTGTTTTTCCACCTGACTGTACCTCGCATACATTCTTCACTGAATTGTGAGAATAATCCTGGTAGCGTTGTCCTCAGTTGCAAAAATTTGATACGACTCTACGAGAAGTCTTTCTACATAATCAATAAAAAAATCTTCCCTGACAGCGACTTTTTACCAACTGGCAACAGATTTATGCAAGTTTTTGAATAATGCATATTCTGATATCAGACCCGCAGTCAAATGCGGAAGTAGACATTTGCAGCCTGTAGGCAGAAACTTACCTCGGAAATTTTCTAGGGAAATTATGTAAGGCACGAACACGGTTGTTGTCGACGCATCACGCGTATTATTTTAACACAAATTCACTCTTGTCTAAAACCGTTCGCGATGTTATTCCAAAAAATATTCCTTTCAGACTTACAAGTCAAAGCTTTAGTGCTGAATACTTTTTCTATAGAATATTTCGCTGAAACACGTTAGAAGAAATATCGCGCGTATAATATGCGTTCAAGGTGGTTCAACACCTTTGAGATGATGCCGAAATTCTTAAAAAAAATCACGTTTATCAGTTTCAATGATGACAAGTTGTTGTTAATATTTCGCTAATTATTCAGAGTTGGCTTGCTTATTAATCCAGTTCAAACTCATCGTGTCGCAGTCAAAAAAGTTTCTACCCCATAAGAATACCTACACGCGGTATTTTCCAAGTTTCAAAGCAATTCAAAAGAATTTCCGTAAATTTTACTAAATTTTTTCGGTTTTTTTCGCGATACTCGTCGTATTTGCTGGGTTTTTTGTGAGAATTTGGTCTCCGATTTCTAGTAATTGATTTTTTATTTTTAGTTTTGTGTTAATCGAATTGAATTTTGGGATTAAAAATTGTCAACTTCTCGGTTGAAGACATCTTCCGCAGACTGACCAACTCTCAACCACGAAAAGTCTGATCACATTCGTCAAAAAATCACCAGGAAACGCTACTGAAACCTGTTTAGGTGGTTTTTTTTTGTATATTCGTTAATTATAAAATTACAATAAGAAAATATCCTTTCAAAATGTTCAACATTGTTAATAGAATAACATTAATAACCTCACCGGAATTCTTATATCAATGCATGAGTATCGTTTGTCGATTCGTGAAAAGAATGGGCAGTACGAGCAGAAAAACTTAACTTGTGACTTTTGTTAGATTTTCAAACTTTGTCCACTCGCGCAAGTAAAATAAAATATGTATAACTTCCGTAACGACGTTTTATCGCGTTACATTTAATCACGAGTCAAAACACTCCTCGTAATTTCAATTACAAAGTTATTATTCGTCAGTAGGTCCTCGTAAGGATTAGCAGGAACAAACCGAAAGCGGAATTATTATTTATTCTCTAACCATCCGACAGCGGAGGTTTTATTATTGATTATTCCTGTGCACAATTTTTCAATACTGGAGGTTCATAATTATCCTCACATTCCAGCTATCCGCGGGTGGAAGTGGAATTATCCTAAATACTCGACCATCCTAAATACACTTAAAATTTTGCCAATTTTCAAAAATCCAACATTCTTAATCCAACCCATCATACGTATTCCTCTTATCCCGTTAATTGTTTAAACGAGTACCTTAATTTTTTGTCACACTTAAATTATCTGTCTTGTCTCGTCAATTAATTGCCTACATTCATTTGTCTAAATCAAGATCTATCCATAGATCTCCGCTTCTATATTTCCACTTCGTTCCTAATTATTATTGTAAAAAGCAATTGTCGCCCAACATTCATATTTTTTTGCCAAAGCGCACGTGGCCGGAGTGTCATAATATGTTCCAGGCGCCACTCACTGATACTCTACTCTTCAAACTAGACACTTTAATATCCTCCTGCAAAATTTTTACTTTCCCCTCAACTCTCCGTTTCGCATTAAGTAATTCCCAAATCGCCTCACTCGCACAATCTCTGTTACAATAAACGCAAAGCGTCGTTACCTGATTCCTCATAGTCGAAAGGTAGAGTATATCGTACACATCTAGTTTCGTCGTAAGGTTGTGACATGAAACATGCAAACCTCACGTGTTCACGCGTATGGAAACAAATTTAGCGCCATTGACAGACAAGTCTTGCGAATATAACGACGCGATATCGTTTCGGTGAAATCACAATGCGGTATTCGTTAATACGCGAAGCCATTCCACTTCTATTTGTGCCGACGATAATGATCTGGAACATCGGAAGGATGACGGATATTACGAGCTCGGAAGTCGTTAGGCACCGGTGATACAATGTCACGTGTAAGTACAGAACGAATTTCGAATCAGAGCTGAGGTTCACTTAAGGAAAACGGATAGAGCGGTACAAATCTCTTGACAATCTATTCGATGAAGTACAAGTTCCGAAGTCCGTAATCAGGTCGCAAGTAACAATCCCTTGGGTTCAACCGCACTTTGCCTGTACCATCAGAACGAGCCACATCACAGACGTCGGATTTTCCCTTTCCCAAACTCGAATTGCAAACAGACAGGCCTATCCTGAAACGGATCGATTTTCCATCCCATCCGATTTCTCCGCCTCGGCATTTCATTACCGGAAATATATTCCATGTTATTGTCACACTTTCCATCGGCGCGGACGTTCGCTCCAATCGATCGAAGCTAATCACGCTATTTTTATATAAATCGGAAACTCTGATAAGTCGAGATAATTATCGATCATTAATCCACCGACGATTTTCCTGTACGTGGAAATGATTAGCGCCGAGTTTCGCAGATCGGCGAATTATTTCGGCGTCTCGTATTTTTTTCCTCGTTCCCGGAAAAGATATTTGGAGAAATGTCGGTGTCGTCGTTTCGTGATTTTTTTTTTTTTTTATGTTTTTTTTTTTTATTTTTACGGTAGTAGAACAAAATTGAACAAGCCCATCGGCGAAATCTCACACTCGATATTGCTGAGATTATATATGTGCAGCTGCAGATGTGAATTGACCGAAAATTTTTCAAAATTGTCGAATTTTTAAAAAGACGGAACGTGCATTTTTTGTTGGAATGTACAGATTTTAGCGGATGGGATATATGGAGGATTTATTATCGTATGTCAGGCAACGACGCGCTGCGGCCGTTCGAATAACGGATTGACCTGAATATTTCGTCAATAAGGGATAAATATTAATCATCGCTTAAATTAATTCGTTGGCATACGTCGAACGACAAAACCTATGTGCTATGATTAATTGGGATGAGTGATGCACTTCTTTACCATTATTGTCGGAATAGCCTAGCGTGTATTCAGCAAACGAAGGCAATCCTACTTACATTCCACGGAAACTATCGCTCGTCAAATTTGATGAATTATATCCATTCAAATTGAAATTTTATGTGCCTATTGCGTTCAACTAAACTTGGGGGACTTTTAGTAATAATTGATCGAATACAGGGGACGAGAAAACGGAAGTCGATCCATTTCGTACACTCGCAATCTCATTCGACTCAACGAAATCCCCGCACCTACTTAATTATTATAAATAATAGTTCTCTTCTGCGTGAGAGCGGCCAGAAACCAGGTACTGAAAAAAATGAAAATTTTTTTAGGTACGTTACGTACGAAATGTCGAACTAAAGCTGACCTGCAAAGGCCTACGAAAATGTATATGATATTATTTATATGAGAATGAAGTCGTTCTGAATGTCAAATTGTACAACACAATTATCTTCAAAAATTCCCCAAAGAAACTGGAATGAGTATAATTTTTGACAGTGTTTTTTTTTTTTTTTTTTTATCGGAAAAACCGGCACGTGGAATAATGAAGTGGCTATCGGATTTGAACTAAGAATCCAAAACTTCGGAAAGATCTCTTCACGGCATAGGAAAATAAATGAATATTTTCTTAAACTATAATGAAACAGTCTAATAAACGAGTTTAACTCTATAAGAGATTTCGCGCTTCTGTTTGTACGGAATAAAAGTTTGTTTGAAAAAGTTTCTCGCATTAATATCACGTGATCGTAGAATGTGGAATAAAAATGAAATTATGGATGTTTGACTTTTCTTTTTGACTCTGAAAGTTTTTCACAATTTTCACATCCCAGCTGCCGCTGTTTCTGTATTTTTGTATTTTACTTCATTTCTCTTCGCGATTCTTTCCATTTGGAATGCATTTCAGTTAACGATCCTCTCACATGTTGCCGGTGTGTACTTGTTGTTAGTTGAGTGTATATATAATACAACTGCGTGCTTTTAAAACTTTTTCTTGAAATATAGCGGAAACTTTTGTAGATATCGGTAAATCACTTACACCCACCTTAGTTTCCGAACTGCAGTAATAGTATAAGAACTTTCACGATATTCATAAGCGTGCATTTACTCCCAAGAATATATAAATATCTTTCCCTTTTTTTTTTCACCCTTTCGCAATTAGCCACATAAACTTTTCCATCAGACATTCATGCATTTTCAAAGTAGTTTAACTCGCGAGACAGTTAACGTATTTTAATTTGAAATTACGTTAAATGGAGAACGGAAACGGATCGTTAGTAAAAAATGACAGGTTCGATTGAGTTATAACATTTCAAAACGTGTATTACAGCGTGTAAAATAAAAATATGGGTGAGCTTTTGCTTCATACTGAAAAGAAACATCGAGAGCATCACCGGAAACTGTTTACTGGATAAGATGCTTCGGGGGGAAGAAATGTCAAAGGAAGCTTGTGGGGTGAAATATACACGGATTCCTGGCGGGGAGAAAAGTTTGATAAATGCTTTCTGCGCCGTAATTTGAATTCGAAATTTTACTGCACATCGGTCCGTAAATGATGTGTTTCCGGATTCGCGGAGTACGTGCCGTCTGAAATATGCGTGTAAAAAGAGTCAACTTCAATGTTGCATGGGTCTTAGAAAAAAGAAAACATTTGCTACGCGCAAATGTGTAGAAAACAAACAAACAGGTTTTCAATACTCGAGTAAATTAATTATCCCGATATAATGTAAATTGTTATTGTTGGAAAAAGATCGATTGAAAGAAATCGTGAAAATGAAAGGAATAATTCATTTCCGCGAAAGTTATCCCCTGCACTTGTACATGTTTTATATAAATTCAAGTTTTTGAGGTCGCTGATTACGAATCTGAAATCAGAACTTTTAAAATTCAGCATAGCGAATTCAATCACCGACCCTAAAAAAACACCTGCGTAGAGTTTTTTGACCGAAATCGATCAGATTTGAAATTTTCGTCCACCATATTGAATCGGGAACCCCAATGGCCTTAGATTATTGTCTTGTTATAAAAGTGGACTCAGCACAGTAACGTGTGACGCAAAGAGTTGACCCCTGACCAATAATGGGGGTAAAATTACCCTCCCCCAAAGATCTTGTACTCTTGGAATAACACGTAAGGATTGAACCCCTTCAACGTTAATTTTAATCTGTTTAGTTCAACTTAATTACTTTCACAATACAACCATTTTATGCGGAATTGACTGAACTTTGATTTCAAGAAACAAAAATCTCGCTACCTTCATTAGAAGCTGAAATATTTGAAATTAATTTCCACTGTATACTTTTTACACTCGTTACCACTCGAGGTATACGGTTCGAATTTTTTCCCGTCAGAGGTTAAACGTTAATAAAGCAACGTCCCGATCTATGTAAAAGATACGAACACTTTGAGAACAGATTTTGCAACTAGAAAATTTCAAATGATTGATACGTGGCATTTTTTATCCGATTACAGTTAAATAGTTTTCTTTTATTTCCTAACTTTTCGTTCGGAAGGTACAATCCACACACTTTGACTAATTGTGCAGATATTTTCTAAGCAAATTGAAACTCCAACGATGCTGAATCAGTAGTTTCTAATTAACATTGGATTCAATTGACTCTGCAGCGATCGTGGGCGCATTACAGATGTGTCTAGTCGGAGATCGAGTACCTCTACTAGAGATGGAGAATTCTCTATCTCTCTCTCTCTCTCTCTCTCTCTCTCTCTCTCTTTCTCTCTCTTACTCTCTCCTTCCGAATGCGCCTACCAGTAACGACTTCGTTAAATGCTTTTAAGGATGAGCGACTCGGGAAATTGCATTGGCTTTTCAAACGGGGTGGAAAATGCGCCTCGTTCAAGAAGACGCTCCGCGCGTATAACTCGCCAAAGTGTCGAATCTTATACTCGTTTCGGTGCAGGTATTCTCCTCAACCCACGTCACATCCTGCACCGAAGAGACATCTCTGTAACTTTGCTACCGTAATTGGAACTCGTCTTGTTTATCGCGAACTGCTATAATTAGCAGAGAAGGATGCTCGCCATCTCTTTAGCTGCGACATGTTCTTTCACTCGAAGAAACCTCACACGTCTGTATTCTGTAATTTGGTTTTTCCGTCCATTACGAGTTACGTTTAAACGAATTGCTCAAGCTCGAATCTAACCGCGCTCTCGCGAAGATTGGGGCAAAAACTCTTCGGGCTCGTTCACATTCCAGTGAGCGTAGGTGTTTGCACACTTTTTTGCTCACAGTTTGCGCGCTCCTTGAATTATTATTCCCGTCACTCTTCGGTCACGTTCGACTTATTGTGCGACGTTAACTCGGTGGGGGTGAAAAAATTTTTACCCATTTTTCACAACGGTCTGTCGATTATGCGCAAACCGGTTTCTCAAATGCGGACGTTGATCGAGTCAGTTTTTTGAATCGACAAATACAGACATGCCGGGAGTTGTCGAGAATGTTTGGTAATCAAGCGAATGACTTCGATTCGTTAACATTTATTTCAAGTCACTAGAAATTTTTACCTCACCATCTCGTAGTCATTTATTTTCAGTGTACGTACTTACCAAACAATTTTCATTAATTCTTAACTTGCAGCGAGTTAATGTCTGAGTGCTGTTGCAAGAAATCACAAGAAATCACCGAAAATTCCCCAGGATGTTGGGAATTCGATGAAAATCACTTTGTAGACTGGAAATTAACGAAAGCATATTATAAGACAAAGGTCAATACAACGTTAACGACTTGTAATAATAAATTGTATTTGCCTTTTACCGCAATATCTTCAACGATTTTCGTCATTTCCGACGCTTGCCACGCGATTTCTTCAATAATTTCGGTAACCTCGATTAATTGGTCGTATTTTAACGAATATAATTTGAGTCGCTTACAAGTTCCTTTGTAATTTATTAAATTGATGTCTAACTGTTAAATTTACGACTAATTGCTCGAACGAATGGATTTTCGAAATTACCCGAAGCCCGGTATAATTTCAATTTGTATATTGTATCGGAAGAGGGAAATTACGTGCTTTCTCGCCATAATTGCATCTCCTAAGTTTCCGCGATGCGGGTTTTCCCCAAATCGATTTAGTACCACCGTGGCACAAGGTTGCACCAGCCACTGCAGTCTGTCCCTAACAACGGGTTGATTCGATTAGTCGTCCATTAGATTGAGGAATCAATTTTCATCAGAAATTGACGCGGCAGCTCCGCAGCTTTGCGCGGAAGCGCGTGCGCTCGGAAATCGGCATCGTTAGTGGAAACGGATCGAGATTAATAAACCCGGAATCAAGTTTGCCAAAGTTAATTGGGCGTGGTTCTGGCGAATCTGGAGAGCGCTGAAAGTTTTTTTACTGGTGTGAAAATTTTAGTAAGTGCGGGTAGATCAGGAGCCAAGTTTACTGAGTCTATAAAAATTTTACCGCGGAGTCGGGAGAACGATGAAGTAACGAAACGAGAACTTTTAACCTTGTGATTAGAATTTTTATCCATTTTCGTCAGCGCTCTTGTAACTTTCTTAAGATCAATGGTACAACGTTACGCGTTTTTATATCAATTATACTTTCCTTAACGACCTAAAGACATATGGTTTCGTTTTTAGTAATTCTTATTTCGCGTTATGCTCGAGGAATTCATTATTGCACGAATGCCTGATTTAAAACTTTAAGCAAGTTTAACTAATTTCATTTTAATTCAAATAGTTTTTACGACTTCAATTGGTATGAAATAAATTTATTTCATGTCGAGTGAATTCACACGATTTTAAGCGTGGCTTAAGGTCTATTCAAGTGAATTCAAAATACTTTCAACCAAGTTTTCTTCGTCTCACGGTCGCTGTAGCTTAAAAATTCTCAACCATACTGAAATTTTTTTATTCGTGGACGATTAAGTACCTACATTATTGTAAAAAAGTTTTAGTTTTGAATTTTTCTGCAACAACTTTGCTGGCTACTCAAAACAGAAGAAAAAAAACTTGCAGTCATCACGTGACTGTTATAAAACCTGGCTGTTATATTCAGAAGAAAATTAGCTTGTTTGTTTAAGAAAATTGTAATTCAATGAACAGGTATTCATAAGTAGTCTCAGATTTATCTGAATAATCAATGTATGAAACTGAAAAGTATTATCGATATTGTGAATTGAAAATGAAACTTTCAAGACTTGAAAATTGCTTCTGAAAATTACACGGCTATCATCAATAGTGGAAATTATTATTTTTAATTGCATCATTCACCCATGCGCGTATAATTCATTTGAAACAGTTCGGGTATTTGTATTTCTCTTTCCGTTGTAGTTACGAAGTGAGAATCAGTCAGATGATTGACGTGGAATCAAACATTTTATAAAAATAACGGATAACGAATTCTCGAACTCTGATTGGAATTCATTGACGTTGCGAAACTGTACAACGTTTTTCCTCACCTACGTTAATATAAAGGTCAGTCTGTTTGTTCGGGAGACATTTTGAAACCACCTGCGGGAAGTGAAGTTTTACATAAAATTTCAGTCCATTCTAACAATTTGAATAAAAATTTTACTCACGTATAAAACGATAGAAAAATGTTAGAAACATTTACCGGTCTGCAAAATGTGTAGGCGTGACGATGGTAAAAAGAAAAAAAGAGCAGATCTTTCGAGAACGGGACATCGAGTTGTTGCAGAGTATCGAAGGAAATTAGCATCACTTGATTAGAAACGGTGAACTTTGAAGGGGCAGTGCAAATGCTGACGGAGGATTCTAATCTGAAGCTTGAAGCAATTTGCAACTCGGGGTTCCATGCGTCGCAATGAAGATTCCATGAAGGAGTCTTAAACGATTTGAGAACCATTCTCGGTCGGTCCTGTCGATGTCGAACCGGCTAGAAACCGAATAAATCACTCAAACGAGCTTTGCGTCAGGGATTACTGTTCGTGGAACCGACAAGACAGTTTAATTGAAACGCAAAGCCCCGGCTCTCTGGCTATCCGATTTCCCTTCCCGAATGATGTTCAACCTAATCTACACAGCTCGACAGGGAAGTGCTCCTCTCTTCTCTCGAGTCATTTGGTCAACGATAGCCAATTACAAAACTCTGGTTACAAAATTGCTGGACTGTAATCCCAGGTCGAATCGATGCCTGGTTCTCTGAACATGAATTCTCTCGATTTGATTACGAATGAATGTTTTTATCGTTAGATGTTATTCCTTAAACACGTGATCAAAGTGCGCTGTCAAGCTTCAGGATTTCTCATATATCTAAGCGAATTATCCACCGTTTTTTTAAACTTCTTTCTTGAAGTGCAGCTTTCACATTCTAGAGTATACACGTTATTTATAATTAGATAAATACACTGTTAAGAATATACGTATATTCACGTTCAAATAAAAAGGTTCTTCTTCAAAATAGTCTCCCGCTGTAACCTGACACAATTAATAAAATTACTAACAGGTTATGGGTCCAGGGATCCAGAATTCAGAGTCTCGTATTGCCAGATAAATCAATTCCAATCATACAAATTGACGATTCAGTTTCAAGTGTAGATGAACAGGCACAGGTTCAAGCCATTAAAAGGATTGTGTGACTGAGAATACACAGGGAGCAGTGTTAGGGGTTAACGCCATTGTAAAAACTTAAAAGTTGCAACATTTATTTTGATCGAAGAAAAGGTAACACGATAATAATATTTGAGGAAGTTACTAAGTATGTATTTAAGTATAATATTAAAAAATGGCGAATCTAATAATATTATTTTATTACCTTTCCTTCCATTAAAAAAAAAGGGTAAAAAAAACGATTTCCTTTTGTTTTTACAGTGGAGTCAGTGAAGATAGCAAAATCGAGAAAATACCAGATGCACAAGTTCAATGGCAGGAACTACCAGTTATGGAAAATGCAAATGGAGATTTATATGGGAGAAAATGAGCTAGGACCGTATATTCTTGGTTCGATTCCACGATCACGATCTGACGCAGATGCTTGAATCAAAAGAGACAAGATGGCGGCAGCGTTTTTGATGCTTGATTTGGACATCGATCGGTTAGGATATCTAACTCAAAATACCGCACAGCAGCAGATACGTGGGCAAAGTTAGAAACTGTTCATGCTGAAAGAAGTAATCAGTCAGCGCAAGTTTTGCTAGATCGTTTTATAAATGCCGAGATTGAATAAGAAGAAAGAATTATGTGGACTTTATAACCAGACTGACTACATTAGCACAGCGAATCAGTGAAACGCAACTTGAAGAAAACGAGTGAGTGGTTTTTGCAAAAATTTTTAGCAGTTTACCTCCAGAATATGATAATATCAGAGCAGCATGGACGATCGTATGAAGAGAACAAACATAAATGAGGAGATTCTACAGAATTAAAGGTCGGAAAACAGTTAACAGCAAACATCAGAAGCATTGAATGTGCGTTGGAATGGCAAGAAGAATAACGACGTGATGACGGACTGTGGACTTGAATTTTGCAATAGTGAAGTGAGAGAATTCCTGCTGTCAAAAGAAATTAACACCATGTGCTCCGGAACAAAATGGTTTTGTGGAATGACAAAATCGGACAGTTGTTGAGTCAGCAAAGGCGATGCTTCATGGATGAGGATCGCCACGTTATTTGCGGGCAGAAGCTGCGAGTGCAGCAGTTTACCTGAAAAATAGAACAGCATCCAAAACCCTGGGAGGAAACAGAACACCCTTCGAGGTTTGGTTTGGTGAAAAACCGTCAATAAAACATTTAAGAGTCTTTAGAAGTCATTGTTATGTAAATATTCCAAAAGAACAACAAACGAAATAGGGAGAACATGCAGTGAAGTGCATGATGGTAGGCTACAGCGAATGGAACGAGGCCTATCGAGTCTTAAATCCTGATGGCAAAAGGATTTCAATTCGTAGAGATGTGATATTTCATGAGAATTATGAACCTCAGACAATCACAGAAAAAAATTAACAGCTGACGAAATGGAAGAAAAACTATTGGAAAATTTTCAAGAGCCAGAGATTGGACAATCAAAATTCGAGCGAAATAGTCCACGACTTCCGGTTTCAAGATCTCCTTGTCAGACTATGAATAGGGTGAAGGAAAGTCATAACGACGATCGAGAGCAATCAGTTATGGTAATTGCAGAAACTTTTATGCTTAATGCAGAATCTGGAACACTGGAAGAAGCTTTAGAAGCTGACGACGTAGACAAATGGCGTGAGGCAATTTACTCTGAACTAAAAGCTCTTGGGGACATAAAAAAAAAAAAAAAACATAGGCGCTAGTGTCACGACCTGAGAGAGCAAACGTCATCACAAATCGGTGGATTTTTAAACGAAAACTGAAGGCAGATGGCACGATTGACAAATATGAAGCGGTGGCGAGAGGATGTTTACAGAACAAAGAAATCGACTATGGTCAGAGACTTTAGCTCTGATTGTCAAGCTTAGTTCCGTGAGAAGCATCCTATCAATGGTAGCAGCTAAAAATTTGGAAATATTGCAATTCGACGTGCAGACAGCTTTTCTACACGGGAAATGTCAGGACGTGATCTACATGGAGCAGCTAGCAGTGAAAGGGAAAAATGAAAAAGGGTGTCGTTTGTTGAAAGCTTTGGATGGGTTGACGCAAGCTTCTCTATTTTGGAATAAAGAAATAATTAAATTTTTAGTCAAGTGTCATTTCATGCAATCAAAAAGTGATCCGTGCGTTTTCGTAAAATCTAAAAGTGAAATTTATCTCGTAATTTATGTGGACGATGGCTAGATGTGTGGAAAGCATGTGTGTGATTTGAATGATCTACTGTCAAAAACGAATCGGCGTTTTCAAATAACGTTTTCGAAGGCAGAATATTTTGTTGGTCTGCAAATTCCGAGGAATACATATATTCATTACAGCTTTAACTTCAAGCTGCATCTCATGAACAAATAAAAAGCATACAACTTTCTTGTACGATTCTTGATAAGTTCAGGTGAGATGAATCTCCCAATTACCTCAATTATGAGTATCAATATCCGACGTTTTAATTGTTCAATAAGTTCTATGAAGTCTAGTTGTCGTACAGCTATTTGTTCAAAGAATTAATGATATTCTTATTCTGCAAGTTTCAGCTTCGACAGCTGAAAGCATCTCTTGAGCAATATCATTAATTGAAAGAGTATTAGGAACTTCGGAGCTTTATTGAAAAGTTTGAAGCGTTTTTCGCTGTAAATTCTTCCATAACAATGGTTTATATTGAAATTACTTTTTTATCTGACTTCCCTTAAAAACATGACTTTTTATGTATGTGAAGCTGGCGCAAAGTAGCTTATTTCATGACGGTGATTGTTACGCATGCGCACTTATCAAACGGGCGGACATAGAATTTTGCATCCGCTTTACCAGGCGCGAAGTAAGTTTTCCGAGGGTAAAGTAGGCGAAGCGACAGTGGCACTGTTTGAAACACAAACACGAGTTACTTGATTGGTATCATGACGGTACGGCAGGCTGTAGCGAATTTCACATCATTGGCAACGAGCAGCGCAACGTAATCAGCATAAAAATCAATAAATGGAATTCGAAAAAACATGAAGGGAAGTAGCGATGAAGAGAAATATTTTTTTTCGCATTTCGTCAAACCTCAACACTTTAATGATGATGTAAGAAGACAAGGTGTGCGCATATCCAAAATGACGTCACAGAAATCACGTAAGTCGGTTACTCATTTATTTTCGTATATTTTGTTTCCTGAAAATGCCAGTTTGTGTAGTCAAAAGATGCAAAAATAATAATATACACACCAAAGGACGAAACATTAAGCCTATAATGACGTCACCTTGGATATGTTTTCTGATTGGTTCAACTAAAGCGCGTGCGCATTGTTTCACCTCGTTTCCTTACACCATGACTTTAATAGCATCCCACAATAACTAGTACTTACATGTTTTTTGCCTTTTTTCAACCATACAAATATATTGTATCGAATAAAGAATCGTGTTTTGTTTTTCGAACAGTCGGAGGGCTTTGTCACTTAACCTCATTGCCTTCCTATCCGTTGAAGTTTCTGCTTCTTTCTTGTAGTTTATGAAGCTTGGTGTGCACCACATATCCCTGCTTCACATGCTTCGAAAAACTGTGTTTCAAAATCGCCTTCATTCCGCCCTAGATACACAATATACTATACCGGGAAAATCTTTTGAAACTTGAAAATCAACCGCGCATGCGCCAAATAATTCAATCTCATTGGTCGACGAAATCTTCCCACAGCGATATTCTTGTCTGCGATGCAGGGGACCAACTTACACAAAATGTGTACGTTTGAATTTTCAAAGATCATAAGCATCAAATAAGCAATAACAAGTGCTTCCCAAACCTTTCGAGATGGCCAGCCTGCACGAACAGCCGATAAAACTCGCGCATGCGCGGTTGATTTTCAACTTTCAAGAGATTTTCCCGGTATATTGCTCATACCTACTGCGCTTAATCATTATCGCCATCGCCAAGTTATTGTTGTCTTTCTATTACAGCAACTGCTCATGGAATTGCCATGCAGCCACTGTTCGGTCAACGTTGTTACGTTCCCAATAAATGTTATGCTTATCTTAGAGCAAAAGAAAAAAAAATAAATAACTAAAATTCACTCGAATATCCGCGAGGGTCGGCGACGAATGCCCGAAACGGAAATTGATTGGATATTCCGGGTATTAATGGTTTCCGATATCGGGGTCGGTCTCGTCGCGCACCGGAGGGTGTCACCTGTATTTTCTTTTTCTTTTTTTTTTTTTCTCTTTTATTTCTCACCCAACTTTTTTCGATGATAAACTTTTATTTCTTCTCTTTTTCCCGTATTCTCTTCCCTTCGTAAGGTAAATTGACCCGCTTGACGCGTCACGGCGTATAGAAGATCCCTGGAGATGATCGGCTTATGAAACGGCCAGACACTGGGTGTCGACAACCCTACAAGTCTCAAGATGGTTAATTATTTCCACAAGATTGCGTTCAACTTCGATTAGACATTTCCAGTCACATCGGCCAGAGCTGATTTCACTGAAATAGCACCTGGAAGTTCGATCGGATCGAAATCGCCGAGAAATGGAAGAAAAGGGTAATCTCCTGGCTGGTCGAAAAAAAAGACCGCGAAAACTTGCTACTGTTACCAAAATTTTTCGATAATCACGTGTCTGACGTACAGTAAAGTCAGTTTTTTTCTGATTGTAAATCGAGACAAAAAAAAAACAACCCATCGATATAGGGAGAAGCTAATAATTAACAATATACGTCGTATAAAATTACAATATGTATAATTTATAAGTAGAAAAACAAAACAAATTTCATTATGCTTTGGATTTGAAAGACAATATACCGTCATCGTGCTTTAATGCTTTCTGATTACCATATGCAAATGTGATAGTAAATTCGAATGATAACAATTTTGCTCATCACCATTGTACTGGCATAAGTAGTCTTGCAGTTGAAGGAAGACTTCTGACTTCTCTCAACTTAAAATGTCTATCGATGAAATATGAACCGCTGTGAACTTACTAGAGAATAAATAAAAGTTTTCAGGATAAGATTTAAGTAAGTAATCTTGCTGATAAATGTCTTTCTACTTGAATAAATATGATGTTGGAAGATCCTTTCCAGTCAAGATTATGAGGAAACTTCTCTGAATTTATATTCTTTCGTCGTATATTTTTATACCTTCTTACCCGATTAACGATTAAAATACAGGGTGTTCGATATCAGATGGAATGGCGAGATATAACAAGAATAACAGCTTATGAAAATATTGGACTACAATCTAGAATAATCAACGGTTAGAATCAAGCGTCGTTCATTCCAGATTTGCAACTTTCTGACTATTCGAAAAAGCTTAAAGTTACAGAAAAACGAGCCACCCTATCTTTTTTAAATTATTTGGATGAGTTTGAATTTTCAATGAAGTTTGCATCATAAATTATACGCTTCAAATCAATAAAACATTACGCCTTTTTTTATGCGCGAGCACAGTTTTTTACATTTTACCTGGGTGAACTCTTCATCGAAGTTTAAAGTGCATGACACATGGGTCTTCAAAGCCAATTGCCAAATTCCTTTTTGATTGGGTTCCTTTTCAAACTGGTTAATCCTGTATAAAAAAAAACCATAAGTATTGAACAGCTGACAGTGGCTTGACATTTTGATCTTGTAATGCGGACAGAAAGTTTGATCACTGTATGGAAATGGTGTACATTGATTACGATTATAAAGATTACAAGTTGATTTCAGAGATTACAGGGATTGCACAGATAGTAGCAAAATTTTACACATTACAACATTATTATAAAAATTATAATAATCACCAATACCACACGCGGTTACAAGGATTACAAGGGTTCCAAATATATTGCCAAGATTGAAACTAGATTACATTGATTACAAATAGATTGCCAAGATTATAAACGATGACAAAGAATACAAGTGATCACAAAGAGCACAAGTGATTAAAAAAATTATTTATAAATTAGAAAAATTTCAAGGATTACAAAGATATTTTAAAAATTACAAGGGATTACAAAGATCATAGGTGATTATACAGATTACAAAGATTTGAAGGATTACAAAAGTAATGATAGAATAACAAAGAGATTACGTCGATTACAAAGATAGCGCAAATTTTTTTAATAATTACAGCGAATACAAGGGATTACAATGATTACAAGTGATTGGAAATATTTTTAAGATTTCGAGGATTGCAAAGAAGAAATGAAGAATGTCAAGAGATTACAGGTGATAACAATGATCACATAAGAATACGTGGCGTATATACATCAGATATGAAACTGAGTGAAAATTCAACTATGAAAAGCAAATGAAAGAGCGTGTTTAATTGCAACGGATATTGATCTGTAATAAAACTTGAAATGCGACGAGTGAAATGTTAGAAATGTGTGAAATTCGACATGAAAATTTTGACATTTACCCGCGGATTTACACTTGCAACAATGGTGAGTGAACTTTGAGGTTGGGGACTCATTATTCCCTGAGGATTTTGAGTAACTGCTCGAAGCTACGTTACACCTCGATGAGTCTGGCGCCAATTACCTTCAAATTCTTTCTCAACCTCACTCAGTTTCATCCAATTAATTTTTACAACGATTCAAGGGTCGGTTATTCCGAGAATGATGGAATGAAAAACAAACAAAATAATGTATACGACGAATAAGACGATCCCCTCAACGAACTCGGGTGTTGTGAAGATAATTAAATTGACACTGATTTGCGAGGCCAAGGAACACCAGGAGGCGGAAAACAAGGGAAGTAAATTAAACGAAGAAAGAAAAAAGTTTTCCTTGACCGAAATTAGTATTGTACCCGATGTCAGAAAAAACCGATTCGTAAACCTGTCCTTGATTAAAATTGTGCATCGGTATTGTTTGATTGTAATAACTAAATGGAATTCGATGATTTATTTCTTATTTGTTCGTTTTTGCATTTCATACACATTGCATTTATTAATTTCACCGATCAAAGCGGAATACGTAAAGTGAGGTCTGAAAATAAGCGACAGCGCGAATTTCGTTACCCAAGATACTTTTTACTTATTTCCTGTTTACCTCATCTTTTTTTTTCCAACTTTGCATAGCCTAGTGATGAAAAACTATCAGCTCGGCAATCAGGTAAATGGATGTGTACAAAACGACGAACGTTCAAAAGCAGCTGACTCGATATATTTCGGTAAAATTCAAACGAATCCACAATTATAGATAACGGTACAAATCTAATCACCTAGAGTCGTCAAATACACGTATTATCGATTATTGGTCAACGCGACACGAGGCGTGTATTCTACTGTATACACATAACAACGTTATTCCGGATGTTTGGAGCATTGTGTAAACAGGATGAAGAGGGAACGAAGGATAGATATACAGTATCGGAGAATGGCCTGTCAATTAGGTTAATTGACCGTTTGCAAGACGCGTAGGGTAGCCTAAAGAGGACAACAGAGGTGTTACACAAATCGAGTTGGGTCTCAGTAGCTTTTTTAGACGAAGAGCCCTCGTATTATAGGAGATTAATCTTAGAAATGTGGAATATTGTTGAACATACGAACTGTGTTAATTTGCCTCAAGATGTAGAGCATCTCTGCAATATCTATATTTTTACCATCGGTAGGTAACACACACGTAAAGTTACCGACCGAACTATCAAGGTATTGAATGCCTTTGCAGTTTAAATTTGTGCTTATTACGCTCCACTTCCCGTCAATTCGTTTTCGGCTGAAATTTTCTCGATTACGAGTGTATAAATCTCTCACTGAATTCTTGCCTTCTTTACGTCGAAATTTATTATCTACGATAAACCGGCTGATTAATTTAATTTTCGTGTTGTAAATATATTATATTATAATCTACTTACTTCATCCTCGTCACTTAAGGTTATAACAGGTCAAGTCTTTTCAGTGTAACTGATTAGCTCTTGTAATGTTATTTTGTAAGCCTTGTTTATTAATTTTTCTTTGTCTTTGATTGCGACAGATGAAAAGCTATCAAAATTACATTTTGATGAAGGCTCTCACTTGAGTCGATACGCCGACATGTGTCGTTATCATTCATATCCAAGAATCGTTATGTTCATGAGTAGTTTTTGACGACGCGACGTTCCATTCGAAATGCATGTTCAAAATCCGGAAACAAGTCGTGCATTTTCGCTTTCAAAATACCATTCAAAAGAATACTTATCTGTACCTGATCATATTTCAGATGAAACTCATTATATTCAAATGTATGATGATCTTTCTATCCATCCAGAAATTTCCTAAATAATATTCCGAGTCGATTCTCTGCAACTGCTGAAATCACATTCTTACCTGCCTGCAGGCACGATGCGGAGTGGTAGCAAAAATTCATCTGAAAAACCCTTAATTTCCTCCCCATTCTTAGAAATTGATTGAAAATACTTTTTTCTCTGACTTTAGAAAAAGTTAATAATAATCCCACCATCTTCGTTATAAGTTTCTGATATGTTCCGAAATTGTTCAGCGTTTTTATCGAAATTACAAGAATTAAATTAAACGGATTTTAATACAGAAAATTCCACGAGAGTCTCTGAATAATTATATTTCTAACGAAGATTCCTTAGACATAATTAGACTTCAGTCCATTATTTTAATCGTAGAAACGGTTCTTCTGTCGCCCATGAAGAATTGACGTAATTAAGGGCTGCAACAAATCGAATGAAACGCTTCTCAAACATTATTTAATCCAGAAGCATCACGAAATATTTTGCTCGCGTTCCAATCTTTAATCTTCATTAAAATCTCTTGATACTTGACAATTTCAATCTGAATTAGAATCCTGATATCTATATTAGTTAGTATAAAGAAAGGTTTTTCGATCGATCGGTGGTCACAGTACAAAAACTGACGAACAAAAGTAAAAATGGTGTAAACAACGTATATGCATTTTATTCAGATAAATATCTCAACATTGAACATTGACTAGCAAGTACATTGTTACTTGTTACATAATAGTAATAATAATTCATATTTTATAATTATAATAATTGTTTATTATTTTTAGTTATTACCATTCTACGAGTTATTACAAACTACCTGATCATTTATCTATTTATATATTTATTTATTATTATTATTATTATAATCTTGGTTAATAATGATTTTTTCATATATTTTTCCCTGTATCTGGTTTTTTTTTTTTTTTTTTTTTTTTTGTTTTCCTTTTCATATATCATCGTTATAATAATTACAATTGCAATAATAATAATAGCTCATGATAGCAATGATAATAACAATATCAATAACAACAACAATAATAATAGTGATAATAATAAAAATAATAATGGTAATAATCATTATTTTAGTAGTAGTAGCAGTAGTATAATAATAATAACAAGGATAAAAATGACAATAATAATTACAATAAACATAACGCATACCAGTAACGCAATATGTATATATTAGATATATATTATACAATCTAATAACTTCACTTATACATTATACTCTCTAATTATTAATATGTTTTATCACAAGTACGGTTTATCATTAGCTGTTGGACGAGTATTAGGTTAATTGTTAAACTGGTCAAACACACGGGGACCTTGAACAATTTTTGCCCATTAGGATGACTATATTTCGTTACATTCTTTCGTCTTTGCCATTTCTTTTTCTAATTTAAACCGCTATGAGTTATTCATTAATATTCTTACTTCGTAAACTTTTTTTTTTTTATATTTTTCTTTTTTATTTAACCTAATGCCCGTCCTTATGTCCCCGCCACCTTGAATTGTGTACTCAATTCGCAAAAATTCGTTTCTCACCTAATACGGATAATAATTTCCTAAATTTGTCAACGCACCTATACACGTTTACTCAGGCATCAAATTGTTACATTATGCCCGCAATTTCGCGTATTGAGACAAGCAATTTTGATAGGCGTATACGAAGGATCTCCTTGGCGAAAAAATTGATCATCACTTCTGTTGTAACGTATAAGTCCCAAAACAAAATCACAGAATTCAGGAATTCAATTTATTAACAACATGCTGGTGTGCAAATTATAATGTTTTATGTAAGTTGGATAAACAATATTTAATTTTAAGGTGTCTCACAGTATTGGGAAAAATTTGAATAATCAAGTTACGAAAGTACGAATTTGTGATTTAGATTTGTTAAAAGAATTTTTACTTTGGGAACGTGACGCCGATAAGTTTAAATATCGTGCCAAGGTGGCAAGGACACGGCGATGACGCCCCGGTTTAAAACACTCGAGTGCCTGGTTCTAAAAATGTTGACTTGATAATTGTTTTTTTTTTGTTTTTTTTTTTTTTTTTTAAAGAATTTTCTAAGTTTTTTTAAATAATTTTTGTTTATTTATTTTTTTGTTTTCTTCTAATTTTCACATTTTTCGTTCTAATCGACATTGGGAACCTACTAATCTTAATTATTGCTGTCGGTTTCGTACATTGACTTACATCGCACTTACATGATAGTTAACGACGGTCGTATAGAGTGTTTTTTTTTTTTTTTTCTGTCTATTCCTTTTACTTGAGTTATTCGTTTTCCTATTCCATTATCTTAGGTCTTTCGGTTTATTTCTTTATATATTATTTTCTTTTTTTTTTTTATTTTCTCCGGTCGACGGAGTAAAATAAATCAAATTTTTCAACGCGGGTGCAAAGGAACACTAGGAACAAAAAATAATTCAGTCCGCAAATAGACAAAAACGTAGCTACCTTCGTTATTTGCAAATTTCGCACCGTTTTTTTTTTTTGTTTAATTCTCATTTCCTCGAAGAAACTTACTAATCGGCAATTTTGCCACGTACCTAATATTCCGTTTTCCTTTTCTTAATATCTTCTCCTCGTGCGGTAATAACCTATATTTTCACGCGTTCATTCATTCGTTTTTGGTAAAAGAAATTTTTTTTCTATTTCTGTGAGTAAAATCATCGGATCGAGAAAACTGTTACAATTTTCGCGATGTTTGAATAGGCGTTAAGGAAATTGGCGTATTTTGCTTAAGCAAAACACAAGACGCAGGCTGTAATTAATTATTATCGAGTGACATTAGCGAGGGTTAAAATGCCCTTTCCCTAAATCAGCTACGGTTTTTGATGAACATGCGATCCTTCGATTACAACACCAGTCAATTATCTAGTGATGATAATACTCCCGAGTCTAGACAAACCCGGGCTTCTGTCGAACATTTAAGATCACCTTGGATAAGGGGTTCGAGTATACGCGATTGGATCTAGTCGGTTAATTGTTTCGAGCAATTATTTACATCTATATAGCCTTTTATCAATGACCGTGCAGGGAAAGACATTTTCGGAATTACGATACGCATTTCGGTTGATTTATCATTATTCGGCAAAGTGGATTACAGTTTTTATAACCTTCGGAGTTCGCGGATGGATTGAATTTTAGTGATTAACAAAGCATGCTAACGAAATAATTTTTTCAAATTGATTTCACGAAAAGGAGCCCGTTCATTCGCACGTTATTTTCGTCTATCGGGCAGTTGCTACATGTTTGAGGCAATATATAATTACGAAAAGCGACGAAAGTATATTATTACTTGAATTTCCTTCAAGCTCGCCTTCGAAAAAAGGAACTCCTTGGGATCGTAACGATAAAAAAAATTTTTCTTTTTTTTTTTGAAAACCGAGACCTGACAAACCGAACTCATAAGTGAACTACATCAACACAGACTTGGAAGATCACGAAGAGTAAAAAAGTTTTGTTAATACTATTACAATTTATTAATGTTTGAGTAACTTCATCGCCAATCCCGATTACGAGTAAACTGGTAATAATTTGGTCAGGACTAAAATCACTGATATTTATTCTTCGTTACGGTACACAAAATCGAATATACGTCAGACAGTAATTGCCACAAAGTTAGTGAAACTGGCCGAGTTTTCCTCTCGGCGTGGAAAATCAAGAACAAAAGAGAGAGAGTGTGAGAGAAAGAGTGGCAGAGACAAGAACCGAAACAAAGGAGGCGTATAAGGGTGTGCTAGAAAAAGGGTATAAAAGAAAGAAGGGCGCAGCCGTCATAATGTTGGAAATGATTAAGGGCTCAAAGGGAATCGATGCGGCGGTGAAGGTAACGTGAATGAACGGTCGTTCGGGGGCTGGCTATTCCTCGGAATTAATTCAATTTCGGAGTTGGGATACTTAACGGGACCTAAACACGCACCCGAGGATCTCGAAGAATAGATCAATCCTCTAAAAAGTTGGAAATTCTTGTTTACGAACGCGGTGGTGTTGTATTTGATCCGTAAGGCGCAGGGTTGTAAAACTTTTTCCTTTAATCCGCGGGCAGGTGGATCCACCAACTTTCGGCAAACTTTTTAAGGGTGAGATTTTTACCTGGTCGCAATTTCAATATGTTGAAGTGTTCTTTAAGGATATAAGAATAAGAAATACGTTCATCGATTTTACAACGTTTTAGAACCGATCATTTGTCTTCGAATTTTCGGCACTTCCTGTCGTTGGGGAAAAAAATTACACGATGTGTTTTTTTTTTTTTTTTTTTTCTTTGTGTATAAAAGTCTGATCTTTCGCGGTATGAAATCTGCTTCGATGTAGAGGGCTGCAAAAAAGAAACATGCTTTTCCGACATTTTTAGTCCTGAGCATGCAGAGGGAATGAAAATAAATTGATGTCCCTTTTTTTGTGTGTGAAAAAGTAGATATTTTTTAGTAAAACTACACCGAGAACTTTTATGAGAACTAGTATGGAATGAAAATGGGGGCATAATTGAATCGGTATGAATATTCCAGAAATCTCGATTTTCGATCCACTCTGAAGTGAATATCAGGTTAAACTTAAACATGTCAACTTTGTCACATGCAAAGAAAAAATAATCATTTCATCGCCTTTGCAAAGGCAGGATCGAAAATGTTGAAAAACGTATTTCAGTTTTCATATTCGGGAAGATCAGCAGTTTTTGTTTGAAAGAAAAAAAAAAAAAAACACATGACGTGGCATCTTTCTCCTACGTCAGGAAGTGCGAAAGATTCAAAATCAAAGAGTCAATTCAAAAACATGATCAAATTCACTAACGCGTTTCTTCATACATGGGTGTCTTATTGTTAGACCTCTGGGCTTTCACATGATTGTCTAATCATCGATTGCCTACCTGCGACGATTCACAGCTCGATTGTACCGCGACACGAAATGCCGTGAACATTCAATTAGAAAAAGATCTTGACGTACACAAGTCACAAAAAACGCTGATTTTTTTTTATCACCATGGAGTCAAGTAATCGCGACTTGTTGCCAAATTTATTTTTCATATCGAGGGAAAAAGTTTATCGAAAGAGAACGACAGAGTATACTCTCAGGAATTCTTTTCATCTGTTTTTCTATCCATAATCGATTTGTTGGCACAATTGTGTCAAGAGTTAGATTTTTTTTAATTATCTGAATCGAATTAACACGACGAAAGAATGGTTTGTTCGGGTTGGAGACGTTTGAAGAGCTTGGCTAACTATTTCGAAAAAAATCAAATACATTTGGTTACTTTCAAAATATTTCACTTCTTTGAGAACAGTTTTCTACAAATTTCGGCAAAATCAACCCGGTCGTTCAAGATCCTTAACACTTTTTCAATGTCACATAATCCCTGCGGTGAGAAAACTTGTAAGATTAACTATGAATTGAAACTTTCAAAAGAGCAAAATTTTTTTTCAAATTTTGAGGAAAAGCTGTATGAAACAATCGGTTTGAACATTTTTTCGAAATAGTTTTCGCAAAGCATTTTCAATTCCGAATCAACCATGTCTGTTACTTTTAGCGTTCAAATCTACAATTTTATGGATAAAATGTCCATCTCATGTACAAATAATGGAAATTCTAAAAAGAGATTGAGTATTATAAGATAAGTATAATCAAATCCGGACCCTCGATGATATCACTACTTTTTTTCACGTGTCTGCAGAAGATTGCGTTTCCAGAGGACAAAAGAGAAAGGGAAGAAAAATAGAAAAAAAAAAGAAACTTCCTTTGAAAAAGAAGAAAAAAAGAAACATGATCAATTTGCATACATGAACGTTGCCGTTACTGGGATTTTTTTCTCGCCTATTAGCATATCGTATTCTTAACAATACAAAGGGGGACTCTTCGCGATCATCTTGTAGGTATTCATCCAATTTTCTTCACGCTTAAGACGTAACCGTCTTTGTGTAATATTTCATCCATACGATTCCAACGCACTTTTCATGTAACCAGGTGGGCGTTAAAAAGTAGAATGGTCATTACAGTGAAAACAAGTAATTTGAGATTTTTCTAAGTGTTCTATGTTATGTGGAAGATCGCCCTCATTTAATTTTTCACCTTTTATACGTTCTTTTATATTTATGTTTTCTTTTTTCTTGTATTGAATTTATTATTCACTTGTGAAACCGACGGAAATTAATTTTTAATATAGGAAGACAAAATGTAGAATAGTCAGATTAAATGTTGGAATATAGAGGAATATAGAAATCCAGATAAAAATGAAGAACGCCAGAGCGTAGAAACGCTGAAATAGACGTAGAAACAGAAAAACATAGGAAGCTAAAATGTAGAATGTTTAAAATCAATATTGGAACATAGAAAAATATAGATACTCAGATTAAAATGAAGAACGCCAGAGCGTAGGATCGTCGAAATAGACGTAGAAACAGAAAAACATAGGAAGCCAAAATGTAGAATCTTCAGAATCAATGTTGGAATATACAGAAATGTAGATACTCAGATAAAAATGAAGAACACCGAAGCGTAGAATCGTCAAATAGACGTAGAACAGAAAAAATAGAAAGCCAAAATGTAGAATCTTCAGAATCGATATTGGAACATAGAGAAATATAGAAACTCAGATAAAAATGAAGAACGCTAGAGCGTAGAATCGTCGAAATAGACACAGAAACAGAAAAACATAGGAAGCCGAAATATAGAATTTTAAGAATCAATATTGGGACATGGAAAAATGTAGAAATTCAGATAAAAATGAAGAACGCTAGAGCGTAGAATCGTCGAAATAGACATAGAAACAGAAAAACATAGGAAGCCGAAATGTAGAATTTTAAGAATCAATATTGGAACATAGAAAAATATAGAAATTCAGATAAAAATGAAGAACGCTAGAGCGTAGAATCGTCGAAATAGACATAGAAACAGAAAAACATAGGAAGCCGAAATGTAGAATTTTAAGAATCAATATTGGAACATAGAAAAATATAGAAATTCAGATAAAAATGAAGAACGCTAGAGCGTAGAATCGTCGAAATAGACATAGAAACAGAAAAACATAGGAAGCCGAAATGTAGAATTTTAAGAATCAATATTGGAACATAGAAAAATATAGAAATTCAGATAAAAATGAAGAACGCTAGAGCGTAGAATCGTCGAAATAGACACAGAAACAGAAAAACATAGGAAGCCGAAATGTAGAATTTTAAGAATCAATATTGGGACATGGAAAAATATAGAAATTCAGATAAAAATGAAGAACGCTAGGGCGTAGAATCGTCGAAATAGACATAGAAACAGAAAAACATAGGAAGCCGAAATGTAGAATTTTAAGAATCAATATTGGAACATAGAAAAATATAGAAATTCAGATAAAAATGAAGAACGCTAGAGCGTAGAATCGTCGAAATAGACATAGAAACAGAAAAACATAGGAAGCCAAAATGTAGAATCGTAGGAACAAATGTAGTAATATAAAAGAACGTAGAAACTGCACCGATTGTACGTCTTGTCTTCATACGGTTTTCCCTTTCTACATCTGAAAATTCTATGAATAAGTTTTTCTGGGTCTTTGATGATCGGATATTGGGCCGTTCTTATGTCTCCTAACCTGCTTTCATAAAACGGAGACGACGGAGTTGGCAAGTCTACTTGGCTCCAGTAAAACCGCGCGTCCCTCGTTTCCATTCGGAATATCTCGACCCCTTGAAACAGCTCGCCCTCTTCCCTTCAACGAATATTTACTCTCGCCCTTCAACGGCCTCTCATCCCTTCACCCTCGGAGCTACGTTTCAATTTGTAAGATGCACGCGCATGAAACTGCAGTCTGTATATCCTTTTTCGTATCTCACCTTTTTCCCTCTCATTTGGCGCGTCTGTGTTTTATCTTACGAGCCGGTAAGATGAATGGGCTCTTTCGCCGATAATATTCCATGCGAAACAAATCACTTCTACCCCCATCATTTTTTCACTTTACCCCCGTTCCATTTTTTGCCATCTGTTGTTTTGCTTCATTGGCTGATCTGCGCTATCTCCAATACGGCTGAGAAAAGCTCGGAGATCCAGTTTCTACCGTACAATATTTAAGGACTTCTCGAAACACAATTGAAACTGCGTTATTTATGGGACGCCTGTTCGGGCGTTGTACAACATTAATGAAATAACCATCCGACTGGCAAAATTAACACGACAAATTTACTGGCGTAATTTTTCAACGACGTTGATTTGATGCAAAAAAGAAAAAAAAAAAAAAAAATATGTACAAGGGATGATTAATGGTATCATTACAGTTTGTATGGAACCCGTTGTTTTGGGGATGAACAATATTTTTCACGTTAATCTGGATACACTTTCACAATTGTAATGTTCACGGTGTTACATTATGACGGTCATGTTTGCTGACGCGTACCTTCTGTCACGGTTATCTCTCTTTCCATAATGTCATACCTCTATTGTCCGTTCCTTTTGGAAGATTAATAATTTTATTACGAGATTCTCGCACTTCGAGTATCTATCGAATTAGTATATTCGTGGCGGTTTTTTTTTCTAATTTTTTTTTTTTTTTGAAAACTGGAAAAATGACAAATACATAAATTAGGATCAAAAGCATAGATATTGTTGTTCACTGGCAAATTGCTCCGAAATTATAAAAAATTATAGTGCATACATATAATCGATTTCACTCCACGATGTTTAATGTTATTCGGAAAACTGTTTGTTTTTTTTTTTTTTTTAACAAATTTACTGAGACTGATTTTGTTGTTTTTTCAGTAATATACTCAATATTATCATTCCTTTGTTTAAATCAATACATGCTACGGTGCAATGTCGTCAAATTCAATACTTAAAGATGTCAACAACGTGATTGAAAAAGAGTGTTTCATCGGAATTGTAAAAAAAAAAACCTTCTAAGTGAACTGAACTATCGTAGCGTAAAGTTGATCGAATTTACTAGTTTTTTTCATCATTATAACACGATTAAAAAAAAAAAAAAACAATAGTATCAAACCTTTTGTTTATACCTATCTACTTATAGTATATTTTGAATTTGTATTTTCGTGAAAAACGTTTCAACTCAGGAATATCTTAATTTCATAAATACTCAATATGTGCGCGTGGTAACTCTTCATAAAATTGTTGAAAAGTATTGATTTTTGGCTTGCTAACCTCCTTAAACAAATAAACGATGAGGAGATTCAATTAATATCTCCGGTTAGCCGCGAAATAGCGCTGCGTAAATGGGAAAATACAATTTGGTAGATTTAATTAAGATAGCATGTATATTGTGTGAAAGCCGATAACGTGGCACGGACAAAAAGCGATATGAAGAGTTGAAAAAAAAAAAAAGAAAAAAAAAATCCAGTGAAAAAAAAAGTATGAAAACAAGAAACGAACGGTGGAATACAGACGGGATTGAGAACGCTTGAAATTGAGTTTAAAAAGCTGTATACAGTGAAATGTAACGACGCTTACGCAAAGAATGCGAAAAGCTCCGCGGCTTTCGATTCCTTTAAAATCTCGAGAGGCGTACAGCTGGGTAAATTTAATCAAACGTATACTTTTTAGTAGAACTTTTACAACGAGTTGAGGTTCGTTAGTGAACTTCCGGAACGAATGTCGACAAACTTTGAATTCCTTTCACCGATATCAGTTGCTCTTGGTTATATTTATAAATTTTTTTTCTTCCATTCGGTATTATTACAGGTATACGGCCACCTCCGATTCGGAGCTGCTAATTAATTCTTACCCTGGCAATTAAGAAAACTTTCCGATTGTATATCATGTGTATGTTCGCTTTGCAAAGCCTTTCGCCTCCAGATGTTACGCACACGTTATCAAAACCGCGAAATTGTGAAATTTATTATTCCTTGATATTAAATTGAATAATTGAATTACTAATTCGTCAAGGATATCCATAAACTCGATTCCGAGTTCAAATGGTTTGAGATTAAATTTTGTTCCATGTTTCTCGTTTTTTGAATAATCTGCGATTCAATTCCCCGTGAATTCAAAAGACCTTGAGCCTTAAATTTTCACTGTTGCCGAAAAAATGAATTACAAATGGCAACTAATTGTAAGTATTATTTAGTTAAACGTATCAGCCTACCGAAGGTAAAATCGGGGTAATTGTTTAAAAAAAAAAATTTTCGTAAACTCGATTACATCGACGAAATACAAGTTTTTGGTGGTGAAAAAATTACTTTACGCGCATCAAATGAGGATTGGTTAGTTAATTTCTTTGAGTGGAAAAAAGAAAAAATACGCCGATCTTTGTTACTGCCTCTGACGAGATGGTTGGAAGAATCCAATTCAGAAAACCAGCGCAAGGCTAAACCGAAAATGATGGAAGTAAAAGTCGAGGGGGTAAAATGGTTCGATAACGTGACAGGAACAATCAGTTCTGCGACGAAATGTGGAGTGAACGGGGCAAATTGATGGAATCGACGAGGAGCTTCCGGTAAGAGACTGATCGATTTAGTTAGCTATTATGTACACCCAGGTCTGAAAGCGAAAGCCTGAAAAAGACAGGCGGAGGCTGAAGCCTACATTAAACACTGACTCATTCGTTATTAATCGGTGGAATTGGGGAGGTGAGTTGCTAATAAAGGGATATTTTTTTATTTGTTTTAATGCGAGGTGATCCCACGTCGACTATTTACCAAATTAATTTATTAGTAAAATGTGGAGTATCCATGAAAATGGTGTAAAAATGGAAGATACTGGGATTGTGAATAAAAGTTTAAACAACGATGCTTTATTTCAAATGAATTTGAAATTGTTGAAAATATGGTAGATTCGTTCGTTTTCACTCTGCGATCGTTTATTTTATGCATAATGTTACTTTCTACAAATTCACAGACACTGATTTCCATTTTTCTCAGTACTCAATTATGTACGGCCATCGATGCCTGTGCAATTTTGTAAAAGTAAATAGTTAACGATGCCAAAATGTTAAAAATCTGTAGTAATGAATTTGTAGAAAATAGTAGTTTGAACAAAACGAGTCATCCTAGAGCGAAATGGAACGAATCTACTATATTTTGAACAATTTTTAAACGATTCGAAGCGATATATCGATAGTCAGCTTTTGTTTACGATTCCAGTGTATTCTGTTTTTTAATTTTCACAGCGATCTTTGTAGATCATAAATCTAATGATTTGATAAATCCTCAGTATGGGCTTGGGTTTTTTTTCCTTCACTTTGTTTTTGATACACTTTCGTCTACGCGAGATTTATACATAAAATGTAACAGATGACACTAATCTAAATTAATTATCGTTTATTGTGAAGTTTATATAACATTCCGCGCGATGCGCGGATTCTAAATAATATAAAAATATATGCGGTTCTTTAGAAGTTTTGAAAAGGTTGATAAATTTTTGCTCTGCTCTGCTCTGCTCTGCTCAAAAAAAAAAAAACAAGAAACGGGAATTTCATTCCCAAGAAATTTGTAATTTTGAAGTGAAATAAGATATGTTTGTTTTGTACAGACTTCTACCAAAAACAGTATCGATTAGCAATTAACAAATATTAAATAAAAATTGAGGAGGTCATATAATACTACTAAAATTTACAGAAAATGATAATTTTCCAAATCGATCGAAGGAACTGAAAAAAATGTATAGTCCATTGTTGAAACTGCTAATCATTATCGTTAATTAACAAAGTATTACCGAAACTGGAAAAAACGATATTGGGTCTAAATTTATAACATCGAAAAATTCATAAGGTAATGACAATTTCAACAAAGAAATCTGATAATATTTGGGAAATTTAAATTCGGGAAAATATTATTCAATGAAATTTGAATGGAAAAAAGTCTTATTCAGGCGGAACCTGAACTACAAATCCGAAACGAATGCATTAAACGGTTGTCGAGTTTTTAGAGGTAAAAAATGACTCGTTTATTCCTCGATGCAAAGCAGCGCGAGTGTAGCTCGTTTTTCTTTTTTTTTTTTTAACGTGAAACGATGTTTTTTTAATAAAATAACGTGAAAGCGGTGGCCCAAAAGCCCGAAAGCCCGCAAGCTACAGGTTCGAGTTACAAACTGCAGTTGATGGGAGTTGATGACTAACGGAATAGGAAGATCGATGCAGATTTCTGGTTAAATGTGATTCTGAAAAACATTTTCAAATCATACGAATCAGTTCAGCGCAACGCGTCACGTGGGAATTCCATCAAAGGTCTGACTTCAAAAACAGGTGAAAAATGAAAAAAGCTGAGTAGATGAAAAGCGATGGGAGGATATTCGCAATTAGTGCGAATGATCGGTAAAAATATACCATCCGACCGAGATTGAAACGAGGAATAGCAATATGGGTTATTTACGAAAAATCGGAGAGGTTGAGTTACGCGTGTGTTTGTAAAAAAAAAAAAAAAAAACAAATTTCGGAAAACAAAAAAAGAGTAGATTAAAAAATTTAATCAAACGTAACGGACAGTGAAGTATTGTCAGTTCTTGCCCTTCTCTCTCTGATTTTATTCCATTGTATATTATTTGTATTAATTTTGCTATCTTCGCTTCGCAAGGAATTGAAAATTGTCCGAATATACAACCAAAGCGTAAATAAAGTAATTAATTAGTCAACCTTTCTCTCTCTATCTCCGAAAAAGTTTAAACTAGATTCTGCACAGAAAAAAGTTTCACCTGACAAAGGATAATTATTTAAAATCTATTTGCGGTATAAGATGGCCGTTCAAGTGGGATTTTACTGTTTTACGCATAAAACGAAAGCGACAATAAAATTGTAATAATAATGAATAATTTGGCGATAAGTTACGGAAGAAAAGTGACTAAAATGAGTGCGGCCAATGCGTTACAGTTAACGGTTTGCTCCGACGGAAGCCCGTAACGACCCCGACGTCATCAATATTCAAATAAATAAATATATGCACGCGCCGTGAATATGATAATATCATATAACGGTACCTATTAAAATTTTTCATCGTTCCACGATGGTGGTATATTTGATTTTTATTACCGTTTTCAATACGTTATAGGTATTACAAGTATACCGTTGAACTCGCCGATGTTCTTACGACCGTATAATGATCCCAATTCACTGTGAATCGCATTAACTTCACGAGAAAAATCGTTGAATTCATTATGGGTAGAAATAAAATTGCCGAAAATCGATTTATACGCTACGAATCGATTTATACGTTACCCGGATTTTGTATTGTTCTGAAACGATTTTTTTCTTTGTCGATAATACTCTGAAGCTGATTCTTCGAAAAATTAACAAACTCACGGGACTTTGAGAATCACATTGCAAGCTGTTGAAATTCTGTACCTTCTGAAATAAAAAATTTCCAGTACGGCGACAGTGATTTGAAAAAGCTTTTTGTACCGTTCAACACGAAATTTGGAATGAATATCTCTAATACTGTTTTCTGGGATGTAGAAATGAGTTCTTATTTATATTCCGAGATAGTTCTTACAGAAATTGTGAGCGGCATTATTTTTCAAGTCGAATAAGATTTTAAGGTCGAATTTTGTATATAATTCTTTCTTTTTCTTTTCATTCGGTTATGAATTTTACAACAGTTCCTGTACTTCATTTTCTAAACGAATACTTGGATTCTCATAACTAGAGGTAAAATCGAAATCAATTTGTGTTTAAATTGGTAAATTGTAATTTCGATAAGTAAAAGGGAGAAAAAAAAAGAAAAAAAAAAAAAAAAAATGTGAACTTAAAATCTCATCTGATTTGAAAAATAATGACCCTCGAACTTGAATTTCTTTGCATTAACTTACTGCAAATTTGCAAACTTTCTTTTCCAACTAGCGCCAATTTTTCTGTCGTTATACTTTTCAAATTTTTAAAACACTCCGGCTTTGTTAGCGGTCAATATTATTTTATCACAATTTCAACCACACACTTGACAGAGAAATTACAGATTTGATGCCTGCGCTGATGATCCGTGTAGAAATTAAAGAGAAAAAGACAATCGGTAAATATAATTCCGCGAAATTGTAGCTAAATGTCTCTCTAAACGTGAGTAAATTTTTAAGACACCAATTCCAGAGCGGCGCATTCGGGTGTCTTGGGGGTGTTTTTACTGCCTCGTAGAGTGATAAAGTCTTTCTGAGAGTAAATATGTTTCCCATTTTTCATCTTCACAGAAATCCGAACTATAACATTTTTACATCCAACCCTAACAGCTGGGCATAAAATAAAATGATTTAGGATTTCCTACAGCGAGTAAAAAAAGAAAAAAAGAAAAACAAAGAAGATAAAAAAATGAAAAAAATGAAAATAAATCGAGACAAGGCTGCTCAGTTTCTACCGACTCCGTTCTTTCAGCGTACCATAGAGATTTTCCAAGCCCGAAACATTCTCCGTAGGAAAAAAGGGAAAAGAGGAACAACGAACCTCGGAGTTTCGTGTTATACTGGTTTTTAATATTGTCTCTGGTTCTCATTTTTCTGCCTGCCGATGATACGTCATACAACGTGCGTGAAGGTCTCTGTTTTTACGACAGGACGACGCGTCGATGTTTTTCGTACAAAAATCACACTACCGATACGAATATGCAGCGATCTACGCTTCTTCGCATTTATATTAAATCGCCTATCGTTTCGTATCGTATTTTTACACAATGCCAATACGTTATGCACAGTTAAACAGGCACTGTGTAGTTTTAGAATTTTCAACTCGTAAAGTACCCTCTGGGGCTTGTCACGCCCGGTGTTTTTTTTTTTTTTTTCGTTTTTAACGATTTACGACACGTAATATTACACCCCGCGTTATTGCTTTCTGTTTTTGTTATATCAAGGCAGGACGAAGGGTATATATATAATATATAATATACAACGAACGTGAAAGGCTACACAAATAAGATCGTGAACCTACGGCGAAAGAAGATTGAGAGATTTTATATATACATCGATGGAGCGATTCGTTATTATTATTTTTTTTTTTTAATTTTTTTAATTCTATTTTTCTCTCCGTGACGAGTTTAATCAAATATTACACGATGTACATTTCTCGATTAATAAATATCGCTTAAACGGAGAAACATGATGACTTGTCATACCTGGTAGATATTCAACCGTTCGTTTTGAGCTGTGTAAAAGGAGAGAGAAAAAAGAAAAGAAAAACTCCTAATGTGATGTAAGGCGTGAATTTCTTATAACATAGGTATACATATTTCCAGTAAACTCTGAATTACGACATAGCGAATGAAAATTCGTTTTTAAATGACGGAACAAATTCCCTGTTGAATTTCTCGCATAACTCTGACGAGACGTACATTTTTCAACGAGAAATTTATCATATTTTCTGCGTATTTGAAATCGTTTGGATGTTAGACTTGAAATATCTTTCAAATAATTTGAAAAATTCTTCCATGTCTGTGCGATTGAGAAAAGTATTGAATAATTTTAAAGCGTTTTCATTCGGTACCTGAGAAATAAATAAACTTTAATTCAACGAAGTTAAATTACTACTAAGAATAATATAAGAAATTGTCGTCTTTTTCCCCAAGTTTTACGGTACGTTATTAATGTCGAGGAGAAAGTTTTTTTTTTTTATCACCCACTTTTGAACGTGATTACGGATTTACGACGTGTTGTGAATAAAAAATATATTGGTACGTGGGTCAAAAATTCACACAGAGAGATTGCGATAAATTTACAAGAGAAGTGATCATTTTTGCAAAGCAAAGCTCGCAGACGCAGATAGTACAGAATATGGTGTGATTGGCGATGGCGGTACAAACAAAAAAAAATAAATAAAAAGCAAAGAAACGACAGGTCCGAATCGTATTTCCAAAAAAAAAAATTCTGCTAAGTTTAGAATTGAAACCCGTCGAGATGTGTGCGAAAAAAAACAAAAACAAATAAACACATTGTCGCACGTCAATACTGAAAATTCTTCATGTACTTCGGCGAGAGCTTAAAAAGTAGACGAGCCTATGAAAAAAATAAAAATAAATAAAATAGCGGGGAATGAAAAGTCCGCATGTTTTTCTTCTTGGTTTTTTTTTTTTTTTTTTTTTTTATGGTCGAATCGGTACGCATGCAGATCTCTTGAAGAGAGCCTTAGCTATTCACTCGACGACTCGACGTTGGCAATCGTTTTGGAAAGAAAAAAAAAAAAAAAAAAAAAACCTACACATATCGGTGAATCGAGTCGTGTTGCAAAGAACATGTGATTTCAGAAAAGAGTCTTCGTGATTCGAGCGAGTATTCCGAACCGTTGCGTTGTCACTGGTTTATCTCAATTGCGTTACTTCATCGTTGAAGTAACGTTCGCGATATTTCAAACGCTTGAATTACACCTCAAAGTTTATAACGCTATGCGTGTTACACATAAATTAATAGTCGCTACTAAAAATTGTCTATCTAGGCTTAACCAACTTCATTATTAATATTACATGTATAATATCTGTATAATATATGTATCTATTTTTATTTTTTTTTTTTTTTTTTTGTTTATTAATTTTTTTTTTATATATATATTACGTGTTGCTATTTAGCTATCTTTGTAAGGCATGGAGTATGTTACTTGTGTCGAGTGACCTGACTCCTTTTCCCTAATCAATTTATAGATACCTATTTAATTATTCTTTACCTCCTTCACTTTATTGTTGGTTTATATTCACATTCTACTACATTTTCACTACTATTCGATTATTCGATTATTTTCTTAATTATCATTATTGTGTTACTATTTTATTTATATTTATTCGTTTTTCATTCTAAGTGTGTGCGATGTACCTGATACTTCATAAGTTAGACGTAATATGATCGGGTAATTGAGATTATAGGGAAGCCGGTGAATTCGACGTATCGGCAAATAAGAAATATTGAAAAGGCACAGAGGATGAGAGAATCTTTACTAAAATTTAATAATAACGAATTAAACCTACACAAGACGCTCCACGAAAACAAAACTTCGCCATTTTTTCTTCCTCCGTCTCACTTTTTTTTTCATTACTTTACTCCCGTAAAAATTCCTCGATAAAATGGAAGAGGAAGAACATACTTGATAATATTCTGGGTAAGTTTTTACCCGCTGTGCCACGAGGGAGGATAACAAACCGAAGAAGAAACGAGCTGTTAATAAACCTACGTCACTTTATAACAATCAACTCCCGAATGTATATTGTGCAACAAAGAGGCAAACGCGGTCTTTTCTGGCCGAGCGTAAGTTTGCGATACGAGTCGTAGGTGAGCCGGAAACGAATATTGCAAATACGCGAGGCGAAAGTTCCGTCGCATCGTCTCCTCGTTGCGCACGATTCTTTATACCGGGACAATCTCTTGAGACGTGAAAATCAACCGCGCATGCGCCAATTAATTCAATCTCATTGGTCGGCGAAATCTTCCCGCAGCGATATTCTTGTCTGCGATGCAGGCGGGCCAACGTACGCAAAATATGTACGTTTGAATTTTCAAAGAGCATGAGCATCAAGTTCCGACCGTTCTTTGAAGAATCAACTTTCCGACCCAATAACAAATGCTTCCCGAAACCTTTCCGAGTCACCACCTCAATTATTTGAGATTCTAACCTCGAAAATTCGTATCAACTACATCGCCGCCAGAAACAGTTTTACAGCTAAAACTCGGGATGGCCAGCCTGCGCGAACAGCCGATAAAACTCGCGCATGCGCGGTTGATTTTCAACTTTCAAGAGATGGTCCCGGTATATGTTAACAAACGTGTGTTACGCGTTTCTTCACGAAGCACGGAATTGAGGTTAGGGTTGCGTGATGTCAGGCATGCGCATTTGCAGACTCACTTGATCATCGTAGAAACGGATACTTTGTGTGCGGAAAACGAGCATGGAAAAACGCGTAAAACGTGCTCGCATTGTATAAAGAAAATTTAACTGCAATATACTTAATAGAGATTTGGGTTTAATTAAAAGTTTCAAACGCCGTGCATGTGTTTGCAATCAAGGCAGTTATCAGAGACGGAGGCAAATGGTTTACTTAAAGTTGGTAAAATTTTCTTTAAACAATATTTCTGGTCTACAATTTGTTTATCCACTTTGGTATTTTTTTTTCAGAGTGCAGGTGAAGCATTCGCGAGGCAATTGAAAGGGTTCGTCGAGTCTGATCAATTTTTTGATCGTGAAGGGATAATAATAATCACAACAAGAATAATAATGACAATAATGACGAAAATGAAAGACGAAGGAAAATAAAAAGTCAATTAACGCTTTAGACGCTAGAGTATTGAAAAATCTTTGATGATCTTGAACTTTGGCTACTTGTGATTAATGGCTTTTCTTGCATCGCGTGGGTTACCTAATCGGGTTTCTATTTTCCCTCCGTTTTTCCCCCGTAATCGAAACCCGTATTATATCAGTATTCAGATACATCAATCATCGTACATTTATTTATCATCCAAGTCAAATTTTCGCAAAATTCACGATGATAATAAGAGAAAGGAAAAAAAAAATCTATATGTATATATATATATTAATCACTGAAACAAAAGGAACTTTTCAATCGATAATTTTTTTTCACAGTTATTGCAATAACTCGCGCTAGACGCTCACCAATGGAACGATTTTTATTACTCGAATATAAATATGCGCGGCAATTATTCTTCAACGTTTTGTACAACGTACGCAAGGTTCAACCTCGGCTTTTAAACTTTCCAAGTTCTCTTAATCAGGCATTAAAGCTTCGGTAAACTTCTCTTTCTCTTACCACAAATTGCTTATTATACGTGTTCAAGGAAGCGGTTAAATTCTCATTTTTGCGAAGTGGCTGAACTGAGATGTACCGTAATTATAAACAGAAATGATCGATAATATATCTGTGGTAACATTGAGAAATATTTATCGCTCAGAAATCAGCGCTGAGATAATATTTATAATACAATCGAGAAGTAAATACTCGCGAAGCGAGAGATTATCCAAAGCCGTTTTTGACAAGTTCACAATCAATTTCAAACTACTGCGAAGTTACTTTTGAAAGTAAATTAAAATTCTCTTTGGGTTAAAATCAAGCGCGATCCTTGTTTTGCAAACCTATTCGCTGTAACTTTGTTCGTGTAACAAATTACACTCTGCAACTTGGTAGAACTGTAACGAAGACTTTGTGTGTTTTTTGAATAGTCAAAGTTTCAGGGATCGCGGGGAATCGACGTTAATTTTTATACATACGTCAATGAAGAAGCTGATAATCTATTCAATTTTGTAAATAAATTAAAAAAAAAAAAAATTTAATGAAGTTTTGATCCGACAGCTTCTATTGGCCCAGCAACTTTTTCTGTTCCTTTTTTTTTTTTTTTTTGCTAAATCTTTTACGATGAAGCAGACCGAGTCACCCAAAAAATATTGCCACAGGTATACGCGATATATTTTACGAGTAAAATTTCATGTCAATTATCCGGCGTGCGTAGAAATTCTTTTTAGTCCGCATGATGCGTATGAGAAATGATTTGAGCAGCATGCGCCTGAATTAGGACCGATTTTCATACTTATACAAAGTAATATGCATATTGTACGCATCGCAAAGTGACACTCTATACGTTGTGAGTTATTCCCTATTATTCTCTAATTTCGATTAGCTAATATTTCGAACGAAAATCATTTTATTCAAGGAACTCGGCATGCCCTTATAATTCTGTACAAGGATTCACCAACTAGTGTTTTAATTGCTTTAAAAAAACTGTGATGGTCGTCTTTTTTTTTTTTTTTGTCCTATCAAAGGAAAAAGATGTTGGTAATATATCGTCGTCGAAGTTTCACGTTTTTTTAATCTCGTTACATGTATTTTATTTACTTCGCTATTTCAAGTGTAGCGAAAGAGTTTGCGAACTCTATAATACAGACGAAACAAAGTTGGACATTTTTCAAAACAGCTCGGTTGGTTTGAACAAACTAAAACGACCTTCATCAGTCATACTCACTTCCGGCTCTGCCTACACGCCTACCCTTTTTTTCGCGAATAAACAAACGTCTCCATACATACATATATATTCGTCATTATATTCTCTCGGTAGCCAAACTCCTTTTATTTATTAAACTACTATTAATAATCCTTTCTCGCCTAACGAATGTATTCGATGTTATATATCGTATATATCGCATGTATGTATTTATAATATAATGTATAGCGTAAATATCGTAAAAGGTTTACAGGCCTGAAGCCTTTATGAAATCATATCACCAAAAAATCAACAAATAAATATCCTACTAATATATATTAAATATACACATTAATAATAATAATAATAATAATAATAATAATAATAATAATAATAATAATAATAATAATAATAATAATAATAATAATAATAATAATAATAATAGCAGTAGTAGTTGTAGTAGTAGTAGTAGTAGTAGTAGCAGTAGCAGTAGTAGTAGTAGTAGTAGTAGTAGTAGTAGTAGTAGTAGTAGTAGTAGTAGTAATAATATGCTCTCCCAACAAATAATATGTATATGTATATATATATATATAATATCGATATATAATATATATATAGAGTTCATCTATTTATTAATTCATACTATATTTCGTATAATATAATAATATATTAGGCATATCTATGAAAAACTACCCTTGTATCCCGGAAGGGGCGGTGAACGAATTCAAACCCGCCCTTTCTATCTCCGTTTCAAATAACACTTCCCCCTTTTTACCCCCCCGCCCCTCTCCCGCACCAACAATCCCCGCGTTGCTTGTTTACATACCTACAAAGCTATCCCTATCGTCAATTTCGTGTGGTCAGAGCTCACAGCCAAACCAATGTATACGTTATTAACATTAAAACCTGCACGAGTAGTTTACAGCAGCATCTCTCGGCGTTTCGAATCTTATCCAAGGGACGAAAATAAAATAAAATAAGAAAAGGAGAGAAAATCAATTAGAAAATCAAAAAACTACTGCAGTACGGTTTATCACCCTTGTAGCCGCTCCTTCTCAGTTTATATATCACCAATTATGTACTTACTAATCTATATATATATATACATACATACATATATGTATATATTTATATCATATATATATATATATATACGCTTATCACTCTCGACCCGCCTGCCAATTATCTACCGCACAAAACACATTCTCATATATATATATATACTTACATGTTATATATATTTATTTATTTATTTACTTTTTTATTCATTCGTTTATATTTGCAGCCGCATTGACGCGGTCAGGGCCGAGAGGAAAAAGCCTTCTCCGGAGTAGGCCGGAGTTCTCTTTTTATGTTCATATTACCTATCATTTTTCGTTTCTTTCTTCGTTCTATGCAACATTACGTAACTTACCTTTTATTATTACCTACGTGCCTATACATTCCGTTTTCCTAAACTCCCGCCTCCTGCCCGTTTCTACTTACATAATTTTCACCCTCCCCACGCGATGCACGCTCCGTGACATGTTGCAAATATCAAATTTCCCGTATTCTCGCATCCCGCGGTCTGGCGTGAGCACAGTTCCCTGCAATACCGACCCGGGATTCGTTTGATCTCGCGCACTCCAGAGAACGACATGCATTCTCTTTGAACTAACGTCACTTCCGTATCTGTAGTTGAGTTACAGTATCGGAAATAAATTTTAGGGCGAGGCTAAGCAATATGGCGATTAAAACTGGGCTGTCAGTAGACGGTTTTAGACCAATTATACGAACAAAATAGTACGAAGAACTTGGTGCAATTTGTGGAGTTTTAGTTTTTTCACATTGATTCGATGTACTGCAAAAAATACGACGCAAGAGGTCCTCTACAGTTAGATACGGCCCAGATATAGTATGATATGGATTTTGCCATCAGATGTCACACGGGTATATTTGCTTTCCCCATGTTGTGTCAGTTGGTTTTTTGCCGCCAGAGGCCGCAATGCTAAGTGACGATCCCAAGCATTCGCCTGTTCTGACCCACCGAGTTTTCAATCACCTCGAGCAAGGTTCGCAATGCGAAAATTTCTACCGTTAAACAATTTTTTGAAGTCGTTTCTAATGTTGAGAGATATAAATTCGAAAAACTGGTGATTTCGAAAAATTAACGACGGAGCCAGGAATCGAACCTGGTGTCTAGAGATGCTTGACCGGACCCTTACTCCACTAGTCCACCTAGCCGCCCTGAGTCTGTTATCGTTAATTTCTCTCTTCACCAGTGAATTCAATTTGTTTTCTTGTGCTTGGTATGTGTGAGTAGAAAGTTTCGTGTCTTGAGCACCCGATGTAAGAATGTATGCAGATGTATGTTTACATTTTGGAATCTTACGTTGTTTCTAACGTATGTTCTTTGGCATCCTCAAGAAAAAAAAATATCTTTACTAGTAGGTTATAACCTGCAAAGCTTTGAACTAATCAGTATCTAAAGATGTCGTTACAGTTTAGAAGAGCACCATTTTCGATATTTTTGGCATTCACACATGCCAAGGCAATGTTTTTAAATTAATTTCATTGTAAAATTCTATTGCTAACAAGGTTCTTGTTTCGTTTAAAGAATAAATTTTTTTAAATCCTATCGTCCCGACGAAAGAAGTCTCGAAATGTGTAATTCTTCAACTTCGAAACTTTACCTTTCTTTCACTTATTTTACCAGCTTGAATTCAATGCGTAGAATAGTTTTAACAGTTTTAAGCCAGCGAAAATTGTCAGCATAGTCGATAAAATTAATTAAATCGAGCGTTTTTTAGTTCCTGTACTTCATGTTTCTGTATGCAAAAGACTTCGATAAAAAACCGCCTTTGTGACTTTGAACTTAATAAAGCTGATTTTTTACTCTCTAAGAATCTCTTAAAAAATCCCGCAAGTCCTCGTCTGAATTCCCTGTAGGAATTCCTGCCTCGTTTTCGTACAATTTTTATATCAATAGCGGGAATGATCATCCTGGAGGAAGAAATTAGGATTCAATGCTACATGAATTTTCAGTAGGCTCAGCGCCTTCCTCTCGGTACATTTTAACTCAACCCTGAACGATTCCGGATCCTTCCTTTCAGTGACAAGTTGAATGTCGAGTTAACATCATTGTCAACGGAAGAAATTGGACGATAAAATATTCAGATGCTCGCCGATGGTAATTCGTGAACCGAATACTCTTGGGTCAGAACAAGCTAAAACGGGTCCGCACGTGGCAAAGGTTGGAAGCGTTCGATTTGTACCTACTGTCGGTAATGCAGGTAAATCAAGGAGAGAGATCGGAGAAGGAAGTGTCAGCACTGAAGCGCGCGAGATCAAATCGGCTTACGGCGAGAATTGGCAGAGAACAAATGTTTAACGGGGGCCTTTCTCTGACCAGGCCCCTTCGGATAGTTTGCATCCTAATAAGAAGTGTCTAATTATTAAAAATAGGCGCGTACAGCGGCTGCATGGAGGGTGGCTTCCAGGGCGCGGTGGATCGCGTGTAGCCGAATGAGACCCCCCAGGGATGATGGCGGGGTGGGGGACGGGGATGGGGATGGGGAGGATGACGGGGAGAGGGAGGGGGAGTGGGTCCGTGAAGGGGGACGAGGGTGAGGCTCGGGGTGCGGGAGGACGCGACGGACCAGGAAGGGCAACCGAGGTACCACCCTGCGCACACCCGGTGCCCCGGCTCACTTCTCTTCCGACTCACCCATCGGCGACGTCTCCGTGTCCTGCCTCTCACTGAAACAAACAAACAAACGGAGGGATTTAATTCCAAGTATCCATAATCGCATTTACAGTTTGATCTGGAGGGACGATGAAACGAGGGGTTAAATAGACAGTTATGGTTTCGAAGGAAACGCGAAGATCATTGGGATCGATCCAGGTTTGGCTGACCTTGAACTTCACGGTCCGGTGCATTTCCAATTTAAGCAACATCGTTAAGTGGACCTTTTTCTTTTTTGATATTTTCACCCGACCGATACTGGATCGAGCTACTTCAGACTGGCAATAAGTAATTCCGCAAATTCCGCAAATTCCGCTAATTGGCACTAGCTCGAAATTAAGGCGAAGTTGATGATGTGGCGGTTAAGTGGTAATGGTTATCACTATCCTTTTCGTTCTGTCAAACTGCATAGTTATTCCCGGAACACGGGCCATTGAGATGTACCTCGCACAGAATTGTAATGAACCCTTCACTACTGGCAATCGGCGACGTTGTGCCGGTTCAAAGCACTAGTTAAAAAATCTGGGCAATTAAAGCCATTAGTAAGTACGCGAATGAAGCTCAATTACGATGAGTAAATGTTAGGAAACCAGCGCCAAGAGAGGCATTGTGAAAAACTGATCAAGTTCGTAAGTAGCTTAGGCTTCAATTACCGTGGTATTTCGAATAAAAATAGGAGAAAGAATGTAAAAGAATAAATATAGAGTATTACGATTTACTTGATGATGAAGTGGTTAAATTTCAATGATTTTTCCGAGTACATATATTGACTGCAATGACTGTTGTTTGAATTCAATCATCAATAATGAACCAAAACATAAATCGTGGATAAAACAATTTCAATGTGTAGTTTTTGTGACTCAGGTAAGCCACGTATGTTGTGCAGCGCAGTGAATAATGGTTGTAGGGCGAACATAACATCAGTTCGTTTATTAGCAGAGATTACTCATGGAAATAGAAACGAGCTGGGTCGTTAGCTGTGAATTTTCTTTAATACTTTTATCCACATCAACGGAGCGGCGAATGATGAATGCTTTGCATCAAGCTTTTTGTCCCGCCGTGGCGCGTACCTGGCCGTTCGTATATGAATAGGAACAAGGGTGCGACGCAGAAATAATACGGAGAAAGAGGCATTAATTTGATTGCAAAGCTCAACTGTACAACACGGCGATGCAGCGATGATAAACGAACCCTGTACTTACTCCAATTTACATAAAATATTACGCGTTGTAAATTATTATTGCGAACAATAAGCCTTGCTGGCATGCTGGCGAGATTACTGATAGAGAAATACGTATCACTCCCGGTAATAATGACCGATCCATCTTTTTATGCATCCACTGTTCGCGTTATATCGGTCGAAGCAGTTCATACGATCGTGACACGCTTCGAGCGATTTCATCCTCTCATTGGCGGTGGTGAATGAAAAATACTGGAACCAAGTTCGGAGAATAAATTTCGTCGACTCGATGGTGAATAATCCTCAGCTCAAGAACTACCAAAGTGATTCATGAATGAAGTACTGGCGGATTTTAATTGTCAGTAGAATGATTTCACGGGGAATGAAGAGGATGAACTTCGGCTTAACTGTTTCCAAAGTTGGTTTGTTCTCAGATAACGGCTTACACCGCAGGACCGGCGAGTTGTACGAAGACAATTGATTTGGTTGGTTTCCGTCACGTCCCTCCATGTGGGATCGAGTCTACTGGGGATGATAACGAAGCGGCAGGTTAGCGAAATCCGGTTTTGTCGCATACGTGCGTGAATAGCTGGTGACAGACATTACCGTGCGAAGATAGTATACTTGCCAGAAGAATTTTCGGACGATTTGAGAGTTATCGTTTCGTTATACTCGATTGCTCGATGGCTGGAAGGTATTCGACGAATGGAAACTCTGGTGAAGCATGCAAAACGCGGGTCCCCGAGAAGCCTGCGTAAACTCATAACGCGAAATTTACTCATTGGGCAGAACAGTCGAATAATTAACATTCGCTTAGCCCCATACGCACGTAATGAATTCTGGCAGCTTTGCATGCTGAAACTGAAACAGCGCTCGAATATTGTATCATGCCCGATAGCTCTTTCATCGAACACGAATTTGCACGTGAATGGTATGGGATAAACAGTCATCGTTCCAATGATCACCCGTAAATTCACAAGTTCTCCGCTGACGCTTGAATGGATACTACTACCACCATGTAGGACTGTCAAATTTCATCACGAATAATGGATGGACCTTCATTTTCCCGCAGTATTCCTTTCGTTCGAGAGAGTAAGACTCTTGCTGATCAATGAAATAGCCAGGTACTCAGCGATCTATCTCCATCAAGTTATGGTACAGCTACTCAATCTATCCGCTTGAAGGATAAAACTTGGGTAATAAACTAGTAACACCTTGCGTCAATCGGAGAGCTATAACCGTCTTGATACACTTAGTATCATGGATGTTTGCACAGGGCAGAAGTTTGGAACAATGCTGGACTAATTACGGAGAGAAATCAAACTTCTGGTTGGCCAAATCGAGTTCATTGGAAACGCCTGTGTTGACCACTAGACCAATATTGGTAAATTATCCTTCGTGAGGGAGCAATTAATGATTCAGCCATATCGCGTGTGCAATACCGATGTTGATCTACCTACCGCAATCGGATGCACAAAGGCCATTACAACGGGAAATGAAATCGCCATTACGGCTGTTGAAGGTACGATCATATTTTCTTAATGAAACACTGCCTGCTAATTACACTCGAGCTAGTCGCTAGTGATCAGCTTCCAGATCACACGTTAGATCGCAACCACTGTTAGCTCATAATTGTTTATGACGCACTAGGCGATATATACAATTGAAAATGTTTTTACAAATTTGCATTCTGACAAAAATTACTTCCATGATTTGTATCTCATGACTTTTTATTGCCTAAATACTTTGCAGATCAAATTACAAGGTTGAGTTTACGTGACATGTCCGTGACACCTATAGGATTGGAGCCACATCCTCCAGTACGTTAGTAAGTAACGACGGGTGATTTCCGGCGACAAACGAGATTTCCATATTTACGTTTAATACGTTATGTCGCATAACCAATGCTTGTCTGAAACGTCGGTAGCAGTCAATCACAGCTTGAAGCCATGCCTGAAATCGTATGATAGTCGATACGTGTATACGTACATACATCAACTATTCCATTACCGGGTAAATGAAGTGTTGTCAGGCCTACAGCACCTCATCCTTCTAGTATCATCTTTGATTTGAAACATCTTTGCCAACACGGATTTGAATGTCGCGACGTGTCATGAATTGCGGTGAATGTTGATCTAAGACTGAAGCGTCAATTTCTATTCCCCTTACGTACCAGTCCGTAGATGTTCGCGGTGTAACCGTGATGTAATCCTGTCACGGAGCTATCAAATCGAGAATGCTTACGTCTTGGATGATAAATCGAGATAACGGCACTGACTAATCTAATTGAAAAATATATATTGCCACTATTATAATTAGCCAACTGAACTAGCGAATCATCATCAGACAGACACGTACAACAATTTTCAGATTTGTAAGAGCCTTTGGTATTTTGAGAATAGTGTTGTGAATGTTTTTTTTTTAAATTCACTCTTGTCAGCAACACGAGGATGTTTTAGCTCATTCAAAACGGAAGACTCCACTCAATACGGATCTACGGGTTGAATTTGGTCTTTATGATTTCTTCTCTTTTATTTACAAAAGTTGAGAATGTGCAATGTTTGGAAAACATCGTTTTTCAATTAAGCCTACAATCTCAATTTAGACGGCTTTCAAAAATCAGTCACGAACAGTTCACTTCCGCGGTGTCATAAAAGCTATTGCACCACAGTTGTTTCAAAACAAAAGCAAATAAATTAATATTCGATAGTAATTTTTGTATAACGTGAGCACGTTTTATGCGTTTTTCCATGCGTGTTTTCCGCATACAAAGTACCTGTTTCTATGACGGTCTAGTGAGTCTGTGAATGCGCATGCGCGGAGTACAGAAAAGACCATTTTTAAATCCGAGGAGTGAAAAGTGGTCTTTGTTGTACCACGCGCATGCGCAGTCACAAACAAATCTGACATTACGCGACCCTAACCTCAATTCCGTGCTTCGAGAAAAAACGCGTAACATACGCTTGTTATATAAAGAATCGTGTCCAACAAGGAGACAACGGTATTTTCGCCTCACGTACTTGCAATATTCGTTGTCGGCTCACCTACGACTTATATTGGAAAATTACGCTCGGCCCGAAAAGACCGAGTTTGCCTCCTCGTTACACAATATACTATTTGTCTTTTGTGACTCTTCAAATATCTTATAGAATAGAGATATGGTATCGACGGGCGGTTACCGAACCTATCTTTATACCGTCCGAAGATGCTATTCGAGCACCTTTGGGTTCAATCTCGTCGCTAGTCTCAATTAAGGGAATGGTGGAAGGAGTAAGACGAAATAAGGAAGATTTATATTCGAGTGCATAAATGGTTCAGTCGAATACTAAGCGGTGTAGAGGTTGTCTAGTTGAATGAAGTGAATTTTGAAGTATAATATAGTTGAAATCAGGATTTGGAGTTAGGAATTGGTCTTGTTGAGTTGTAAAGTAGAAATTACTTGGTTGAATTTTGGTATTGAATTGAGTCAGGTTGAAATAGTGTGAATGCAGGAAAGGTGTAATAATTCAGAATAATGGATGGAAATATAAGGACAAGAAAGTGACTATAAGGTTACTATAAAAAATTCTGGGAAAGTTACTATGTGGAAGTTATACGCAATGAATGATCGGAAAGGTTAGAGAAGATGTCTGACTGAGATGCCAAATGTAGAAAAGAAAGAAAAAAAAAAAATTCTCAAATTCAAACACAATTCATAACAGTAATAGCATTTCTCATTTAATCACAAGTCAGTTGTACAGAAAACGATAAACCAACAGAGAATTTCCAACAGTATGAATCAGAACGTTCAAGAAGTGACAACTCAGCTGGGACTCCTGGTTTTTCATAAACCAAGTTCGAAAAGAATTGAAGAGGTCTGAAAATAATTTAGTACCAGCTTCTCCTAATTTGTATAATCGGGAAAAACATGATCATTCAATATTTGAACCTGGAATTTACGAGAGGAGACAGGTATTCAATCAAAATACATTCAGGGTGGCTTTTCATCGAAATTCGCAAACTGGAATGTTCAGTATTTAAACATGAATACCCGACGAAACATCTTCAAAGACAGAAATAGACGATCTTGCCGCGGGGGAGCTTCAAGTAGAAAAACTTAGGCATCATAAAAGATTTCCCTTTACCCGCTGGCGACATTATACAATTTCTTTCATCCTCGAGATAAGATCTGCAGGGTAAGCGTTCGTTTCGGCCAATGAGTCGATGATTTCGAATGTCAATTATTCGTAGAGATAAAGCGTCGACACTTCTATAATTTTTCGATAAAAGATATCAACCTTCGGTATTTCCGATGCCAAGTTCGCTCCATCTATAAAAGCATATCGATTCCGTGACCAATACAGAAATTCTTGGCCGGAATCGAGACGAACACAAACGGCAGAAGATGAAGCTATTCATCTTTATCGTTCGCCCAGATCTCAGTGCTAGGAAAAACTTTAACGCAACAACAATAGTAATAACAACAATGCATAATAATAATAATAATAACAACGAAGATGTCACTGGGAATACGATGGATCTGAAACGCAGTTCGATTTTCTATTCGTTCCCCTTCCTCGTATCCTCTTCTTTTAACCTTCTAACGATGGACTCGATGTTACACGCTCCTGCAAAAGCATGAATGCAGCTTCGGTACATGAAATGTTTTCCCATATCTCTTCAAATATCTTTTCAACAGATAACGGCGATACGCGTATAAAAGCGTCCGACTGCCGTTCGTTCGACACTCGAAACACAACCACGGGGCTTGTTCGCATCGTTATTTGTTCGGTTTCTGATACCAAATGGATGGTGTCCGTTAGATCCGTCGTTAAGTCACGTGTGTCACGTGAATAATGGCGATAGCATGCCCCCCGTAGGTACCACTGTAGGCAGTATTGAAAACTCACCACCTGGTGACATTATTGATCCAAGGTGTATCGCGAGGTACGCGGCCACGCATAATAATGCACGAACTACGTTTTTTCCATTTATTCATATTTATATCCATCTAATCGTTTTTCAAATTCATTCTCACGGGATTGTAAGGACAGCGGGACGTGACTGCGAGTCACCATTCTGTAAACGAAATTCATATCCCGGGTATAGGTATTGTATATTAGCGAATGCTCTCTTGGTACGGAGGATGTCGAATTCTCCTGTTTTACCGACAAATTCAACGTAACATGGTTCACATTTTTTTCTGTTTTCCTGAGCCACAAAATCGCTTTAAACTTTGGGTAAAGATACGCGGTTGATAATGAGTAGGTTGGCAAATTGATGAAAATATACACACCAAAAAATTATTAGTGAACACACACCGTATTAAAATTTACACAGTGTCCGTCAACTTTTTCAACTTCTCTTGATGGCGATATAAGCTGGAACGTAAAGCCTATAACTTTCTAAAATTTGGAGTTAAGCGTGAAATTCGATTTTTCTAACCTGTCGGTAAAACAGGAGTGTTGCACACTAGCTTAAATTACTGATCAAAGGCTGTAACGCGAACCAGATAAAATCTCACACGAAATAAAAGGTTATACCTTGTACGAACGTGTAATCCGCGTATTATATGTCAAACAAAAGAGAATACAGAAGCTACGACGCGTAAAGAACAGATTAGATGCGTTGATATCATTAATTAGAAGGTGCTGGTTTAATCAAGTGAGAGGATGTTAGTCGGGTGTTGGGTAATGATTAACATCGTTATTGGCACGTGTTCGCGGCAGATGAAGCAGAAGGAGAATCAGAATCAAGGGAAGAGAAGCGAATAACGAGAATCGATCCCGTACCGATGAACCGAGAATCTGCAGTACTTTATTTATCACTTTTTGCCAAATATTTTTATCGAACTTAGATCAGAGGGAAAAAATATCCTGTATTATCCAACATGTTAACATTTTGAGTCACATATTATTGGACGGAGTCAACTTTTGTAACAAGATTGTTTTCTGTGGCTTTTAGGGTGGCTGATTACGAATCTGAAACCAGATTTCAAAAGTTCAAGATGGCGGATCAAATATGGCGGAAGAAAATTTCAAATTTGATCAAATTCGGTCAAAAAACTCTATGCAGTGGTTTTTCGGGGTCACTACCTACAAATCTGAAAGAAAATTTCAAAAATTCAAGATGGCGGGTCGAATATGGTGGACGAAAATTTCAAATTCGATCAGATGCGGTCAAAAAACTCAATGCAAGAGTTTTCGAGGTCGTTGGTTACGAATCTGTAATCAGATTTTAAAAATTCAAGATGGTGGATTCAATATGGTGGATGCAAATTTTTTATTTGATCGAATACAGTCGAAAAACTCTGTGCAGAGTTTTTCGCGATCACTGGTTGGACTTACGATACTGAATTTTCAAAATCTGATATCACATTCGTAATCGACAACCCTAAAAACATCTGGACAGAGTTTTTTATCCGGATTCGATCGAATTTGGAATTTTTGTCCACCATATTGGATCCGCCATCTTGAATTTTGAATTATTTTTTTTTGATTAATCAAGTCTCTTTGCTCTTCAACTCATTTTTGGAAATAACTTATTCTTGAGTAATTTTTTTTTATCATCCACGTCCAGCGGTACCAAATACGCGGAAATAATAACATCCGTGATGTAGGACTTAGGGTTGACGTCTGCGAGTTAATTTACGAAGAAGCTAGAAAAGAAAAAAATGTCGTCCTACATACCGTTTTTCCAAGTATCGAGGTTAATTGTATGCGGGATAAGCCAATCGCTTCTGGCTGAGAAAAACAAATTAAGTTTATTTACGTTAATGATTTGTTAAAGCAGGCCTCTCGCATCTTATACGAACCATACATCGCCAATTTCGGCTCGCAATTACATCTAATGAAGTCGATGGAATCGTGAAAAAAACATCGCGTACCCCTCTCAAGACGAAGTGAATAGCTACACTGACAAGGAGAGTATTTCTTTAGTAGTACGTAGTTTCATCCATTGAGTGGAATGCCTTATCAAAAAAAAAAAACCGGTTGCTTATTTTTGTCTGAAATGTTAATTTTCATCATCCATCTCTTGACGTTTTTGACGACAGGTTCTCACAGATTCACGTGTAAGCGTATGTATCATTATTTCAGAGCAACAGTCGAATATAATCTGCTAATTTTCGATAACCTGATGAATTTTAAATTGAACGAATGAATTGAATGAACGAATGGATGAAACCACACAGCAGAAGCTCCATATTTTGGACCAAAGAAACATTCCAATAAGTTATTCGGCAGAATCTGTGATCCTCAGGCCCGATACTCTCCTTTGGAGTCAGTGTTAAAGAAGTAACTGCTATAAATTCTCAATCAAAAGTGAGTCTCGTCGACAATGTTGAATACTTTACGATGAGATAAGAATCGGAAACAAATCAATCACAATAAATACGATACGAAGATTAAATTGGAATAATAATAATGCGCAAAAGTTATCAATGAAATTATTTAAACAAAACATTGTTTAACAAATTTTTAGGGAATGTTTTTTTTTTGTCATGTGAAATGAATTCGTTGATTTTTCGGAATACACATCAATTTTTAAAAAATTTTCTCACTATTTTCAAATTTCCGTTTTCGAAATTTTATAAAGGCTGTATTTACGAAACTGTTCGTTCAATGCCCCGGAAACTTCTTAATTGCAATGTACAACGTTTTTACGAAATCGTATCTAAGATTCACGATTTTTCTTCCATTTTTCAAAATCTGAAACGAAAATTTCAATACAATTAGAATATTCTTTAAGAATTCATGTGTACACAGAAAAATCAACGAATTCATTTCACACGACAAAGTAAAAAAAAAAAACATTCGATAAGAATTTGTTGAACAATGTTTCGTTTGAACAATTTATTGATCAGTTTTGGGCATTATTATTATTCAAATTTAATTCTCTTATCGTCTTTATTGTGGTGCATTTTGTTCCCAATTTTTATCTTATCATAAAGTATTCAATATCGTCGACGAGACTGAGTTTTAGTTGAGAATGTATGTACATCCTTAAAGTTGATGTGTCATTTGGTGAGATTGTCCAAAGTCAATCAGATTCTATTCAATGAGAACAAGTAGAGTCTGAAGTTTCCCAAATTACTTGACTTCGAGTCCATACTAACCGCCAGAATTTGATTCTACTTCTCTAATCGGGATACGAGCGGTATTCGTGCAAATGGGAGCCACCACTCAACCTAAATTAGGAGAAGTTGTGTAGGGTTGTTAAGCCCGTCTCAGCTACGTCGAGTGTCTCATCGAGACCTCGGAATATATTTCAAGTTATCTGCTTCAACCGGTAATTCTTTTTTTTCACCCATCCATTTCCATTATTACGTTCAAAAATTATACCAGAGTAAGGCGCCGAACGCAATTTCTTCCGTTCTATAATACGACCGTCCACCTTTTTCAAATTCGCTAAAGTAAATCTGAATATGGGCTAATCTAAAAACTTACAATCAATTTTTAAGTGGTCAAATTTCGATATGTTATAGTGCAAACTAAGATATCAGAATACTGAAATTTTTAGGCCTCCGGGCCTGAATGTTTTTGAGAAACACGTTGATCAATTTTCTCACATTTCTGCATTGAATCTTTGTCTTGAAATTCTTACCACTTCCTGTGAAAAGTGAGTAAAAAACAGCTACTCGATACGTTTTCTGTGCAGAATATTCTGATTTTGCCGTTCGTGAAAATATTTTTAGGTAGATTCGCAGGAACGGAAAAAAAAAAACAAACCAACAAACAAACCAACAAACGAACATAAAAAACTTATTTTATCCAGGTTTTCAATTCCATATATCTGCAGAGAATGAAATTAATAAATTGTTTCAATTTTTTTATTTTCAGCTGAAAACTAGAGACTTTGGAGTATATTCTGAAAGTTTCACAGTGGGATGAAACTGGGATCATAATTTAATCGGTGTAAATATCACACGGATATGGAATCTGTGAAGAAAATTTGAGATCCCTGGAATATGCATACCGATATAATTATGAACCTGTTTCCACTGATCAATTCCAAAAATCTCAAGAAATATTCCAAAATGTCGACATTAGATTGGGCCAAAAAAATTGACTATTTTTTTTTTTTTAATATATTGAGAATATCATTCAGTATGGCAAAAAAAAATTTCATGAAATTTTAAGCCCTTAATATTAACTTTAAGAGGTCTATCATCGCTATTTTTGATTTTTAGTAATAATTTGATGTTTTACGTCAGAACTGTCGAAATATTGAAGTGAAAAAATTTATGTTCACTTATCCCTTTATAAAATTAAATTCCCTACAAAAAAGGTCTGATTATAGATTTTTGTCAGACAAGCCGTTTCCGAGTAATTAAGCTTAATAAATTGATATAATTTCTCGAGAATTAATTCTCGATTAATTAATTCTCGATTAATTCTCGATTAATTCTCGATTAATTCTCGAGAAATTATATCAATTCATTAAGCTTGATTACTCGGAAACGGCGTGTCTGACAAAAATTTATAATCAGATCTTTTTTGTAGGGAATTTAATTTTATAAAGGGATAAGTGAACATAAATTTTTTCACTTCAATATTTCGACAGTTCTGACGTAAAACATCAAATTATTACTAAAAATCAAAAATAGCGATGATAGACCTCTTAAAGTTAATATTAAGGGCTTAAAATTTCATGAAATTTTTTTTTTGCCATACTGAATGATATTCTCAATATATTTTTCAAAAAAAAAAATAGTCAATTTTTTTGGCCCAGTCTAGTCGACATGGTAGAAAAATAATAATAATAATAACAATACAAACAATATGCGTTTTGGTTTTTCGCATACATGCGAAATCTCGTACATGTACGACACTCGAAATGTCAACAGAAAAAACGTTTGTCGGCAGTTTCTGAGGATCTGCTACAAAACAGTTTTTACATTCGAGAAAATCAGATTTTTCTATACAAAAATACAACATAAACACGGAAAAATTGCGGCGAGATAAAATTCTGACCGTAAAAAGCTGGCCGAAGGCGTAAAGTAAATTTAAAAACGAACGAGGTGCAAAAAAAGAAAACCTGCCACAGAATTCGAACTATCGAAAAAGGAAAAGCCTTTTTTCTTGCCAAACCAATGATGGATCGCGAGCCTGTTACCTAGCCCAAATCCCTTTTCGTTGGATAAACAATTTACCCTTGCTTTCAAGGGTCGCTTTTCCATGAGCTAAAACTTAGGAGAACCGCGTGATCCAGCCGGCAACAAATAATCTGCAACGGGAAACTCGGAAGTCACGCCATTAACCTCGACTCAACTAATTAGGGGACGCAATGTTGGGGCTGAACGAAATTTGTTACAAGTCCGACGAACGGACGACGCGATGAAGCGTTGACACTTGTGATGCAACGCCGCATTATCCGGTCGTTGTTACATCTTAACAATGAGTCATTCCACGTCGGGAATGACAAAAATGTCACCATGACTTCACAATCTCGTGATACTTGAAAATCAACCGCGCATGCGCGAGTTTTAACGGCTGTTCGTGCAGGCTGGCCATCCCGAGTTTCAGCTGTCAAACTGTATCTGGCGGCGATGTGGTTGATACGAATTTTCGAGGTTAGAATCTCCAATAATTGAGGTAGTGACTCGGAAAGGTTTGGGGAAGCATTTGTTGTTGGGTCGGGAAGTTGATTCTTCAAAGAACGGTCGGAACTTAATGCTTACGCTCTTTGAAAATTCAAACGTACCAATTTTGCGTACGTTGGCACGCCTGCATCGCAGACAAGAATATCGCTGCGGGAAGATTTCGCGGACCAATGAGATTGAATTATTCGGCGCATGCGCAGATGATTTTAACGGTTCAAGAGATTGTCCCGGTATATGCATGTCAGAAAATATCATGAATCGAGCCTCTAATGCCTCTTCCACAGAAAATAACTATGTCCATCGGTCCGATATAAGAAATGCAAGTATGGCGTGCGGAAAGTACATGTTTCAAAGAATCGTTCCTGAAAATTTGAGCGAATTCGGTTTTTCAACTTTTCCGGGATTCCACGCGAAAATATCGGATAACCAATGGCGGGATCGTGTTTCCAAAAAAATGTGCGATCGATTTCATATTTTTGATTTTTTTTAAGCTTATAACACGCGAAATACAACCAAAAAAAAACCACTTGTTTTTAATTAACACCCCGAAATTGGGCAAAAAACTTGAAAATTCGATTCCGAGCGCTAAGCGTGTCCCCAGAGGCTGAAAATTTGGGATTTACCGTTTTTCAGCAATCTGAATAACTGCGGAAATAACTCTCACAGCAATGCGAATTTCTTCAACTTTAGAGAATGTCTGCTACTATGATTTTTAATTTCAAACCTGAAATAATCGCTGTGAAATGTTCTCGTTTATATTCATGTTGAGCCACCGTCAATTCTGCCAAGGCGAAAGATCTCAATTATCAGAGCCCCGAAAATAGTCACGAGGCACAAGGGACGATAATATATTGCGTTATATATAAAACCTTTAATCCGCTAAGAGGATGCTGTATAAAATAAAAGTTATTATCATTTTTATCTGACCAGCCATTAATCATATCTACTGTTTCCATTCCGTACCGATGAAAAAATTTTGTATGGACTTATTTTTGATTTATCTGGAACGAGAGTTCAAAAGGAAGTACAACGAGGCTCAAAACTTTCGACATAAAATTTCTTCGTTTGTTTAATTTTGCTAAAGAAATCGCGTATGATACGGAAGATGATATATTTTCATACAAGGTTGAGTCTCGTACAAGTTGAACGCTGAGTTCGTGTAGGAAAGGCTTGTTCATTTGTTTGTAGTTTCTAAATTAGTTCTAAGTTAATTTAGAGTTATTTGTAAATGTTTGATTGGCAGAAAATAAGTTCAAGTTTGATAAACGACGCTCTTTTCGCGGAATTGTTGTGAAAAGAGAGGAGAAGGCATTCGGTAAAATATGTTGTAGAAATTGAGAAGTTTTGTGAATAATAAATAAAGTTATTTACGAATTTCATATCGCTGGTATCATCAAGTGCACTGGGAAAGTTTATTTGAATTCATTGTTCAATTTAAGTCGTTCCACCTCTGTTTTAAAAGTTCATCAAAGAGATTCTGGCAGCTTTAGTTTATCTAGAAGGAAAAGTCTTCCAGAGAACTAAAGACCAGGATTTAACCAGCTGGAGATTTCAGAAATTCAGAAAACTAAAAAGGAAACATCGTAAACAAATCATCGATTTATCTTACGATAAATTAACAAGACTTCTCGTAACGAAACAAATAAATAAATAGTCGTAATAAAATAAAGTGAGAGCTAAAAATTCGGGAGACAACATCTTCCATCGCAAGTTCCCGCATCGTCCAGGAAATGAGCACCGACTTTACGAAGCTAAACGTAAAACTAACGAGAAAATTATAGGAAGATAAATTTACCTTTTCACGTATAATACGACCCGTTATTCCGCGCTGTTTCTGCGATTGGAAAAATCTTTCCTCAACGTCAGCCGAGCTTCGCAGACCGATTAATCGAAAGTTTTTTAGCCCGATGTTAAATGGATGAATCCTGAGATTCGACCCGATTTAAATTTACTTCAAGTTTATCTATCAAGTGCTGTTTTTATTTTATTTTCTTTAATCTATTTTCAACGTGGTTCGGAGCTTATAATCGATGAAAATCGGGGCGTCGAGTGCCGGGCAAATAGGCGGCGGATTAAATTGCCTCGAGAGCTATTCGAATGCAAACGATTGGTCCAAAAGCCGCTTCGATCGGATTTACGAACCATTGATTCTGAGGCAATGGAGATTTGTCTGGAATTCTAATACATTCAAAAGCTGCAGATATGTCGCCACGTGGCATTTGCCTATATGAAAACATCACACTTCCAGTATTCGAACATTTCTTATTTTTAACCATTTTTTTACAGTGTGGACGTAATTGTTATCTATCTTCCATTTTCTTCACTGCACCGGAAAGGTGTTATTCAATACTCGTTCAGACACAAGACGATTTTGGTGTTCACTCCAGTAACCCGCGGATGTAAATGTAATAAACTTATATTGTCGCCCTCAACCTTTTTCCCTGTTCAAAGAAAGCTCATAACTTCGCGACTTAGAATATTCCGGTCTATATTTTACCGCCAGAATTTCGCTAAGAACGCCAAATACTTGTAAATAAACGAGTACATGGACGACTGAGAGGTTTTTGGTCCAAAATTAGAGCAGCGATGTACTTTCATAGTAATCTATTATATTCTAATATCGTATCGCGACAGCCGTAGTCAATAAAATATTTCTTTCGTTTTGAGTTCGAAAAATTGAAGTCATTGCTCAATGCGCGGCAAGTGTGGAAACGAAACATGCACGGAGAAAAATTTCATTTGTTACAGTAACTAGAAAAATTCAGTAAAACGGGTATCGTTAAAAAAAAAACTGTTTGAATATCGTTGAAATTACGAAAATCGACTTACGCGTAAACATTTTGCGCTATCGTCGATCCTTTTTTGGTAATTGCAACGCAAAATCAGTTTCTGAGGTTTACTCTACTTTTTTAGTTAAACAAGGCTTTAACGTCAATTTATCGTTGCGCGAGCATTAAATTTGCGCAACAGTTGCAAGAAAATCTAGTAACAGTGATCGTAATGAGAAAGAATAGTAACGGATACTAGACTTTCCGGCAACAGCTACAAAACCAATTTTCATTTTCTACCTAGAACTATATTTTTCGATTGTGTTAAAAAATAAAAATAGTTATGGACTGAGCGGCGACCGGAACTAAAAATTTCTCTCAGTGTACGAATATGTATTATTATATGGATTCGTGGATTTGAAGCACGGGGAAAAGGCGTGAATAAAATTAAGAAATTGTTATAAATTACTTTGCGATGGATTCGTGAGCTAAGAAAGCAAACACCAGCTGCTCGCATTCGCGTTTCGCAAACCCAGGCGTGCGATCGATCACTTGAGTAATTTTCAGGGAAGATGACAACGAAACCCTACCTGATACATTATCTTGTAATTTTTCACCGTAATGAAATTTCGTTTCACAGGTCAAATTCATGAGCCTCCAGGGGAAAAAAATTTACAGACGACGTTTTTTTCCTCGACTTGTTCTTTCGTCGCGATGGTGATCAAAACTTTTTACACTTTTTACGACAGTAATTACACTTTCTCGATTCAAGCGTCCGGTACATCCGGTGCAGTATTAAAACTTGCCAGTCTGTCGCGTCGCAGAAGTAAAAACTCGATAAAAACGAAAACAAGGTGTAAATAAACGTCAAACTGTTAGAAATGTTGGGATAAAGTCTCGTCGGTATGAAATTATCCTGCGATATCTTCATTGCTGGGGAAAAAATCAATCCAATCGAATCGAACTAATGATTTTGACCAACGGTGAAATTTTCTAGGAGATAATTGAGGAGTCGAAGATAATCGTAGATCGGTGAAACATCGTATCTATTCGATGACATTGCACGGAGAGACAAAATCTGAGAAAAATTACCCTGCTGTCTATAATCGTGATGTAAAAGGCACCTAATGCATTTTTTATTCATGCATGTTAGAAAAATTATAGGTTTTTATGAAAAAAATTACTACCTTGCTTGGAAACTGTGTGTTTCGGCAGCACAAAATTTAAAATGTAACGACGAATTTTTCTGACGCAGCACGGTAAAAACTACATTAGATGTCTTTTACACCACGATCATAGTAACAGCAGGGTAATTTGTCTCAGATTTTTCTCTCCGTGTGGAATCACAATTTGTCCTGATCGGCCAACCGTCGATTACTACACTTGGAATAATTTCATTTGTTGTAGTAACTGGAAAAATTCAATAAACAGGTATCGTTAAAAAAACTGTTCGAATATCGTTGAAATTACGAAAAACGAGGTACGCGTAAACATTTTGCGCTATCGTCGATCCTTTTTTGTTAATTGCAACGCAAAATCAGTTAGATCGGTTTGCTCTACTTTTTTAATTAAACAAGGCTTTAACGTCAATTTATCGTTGAACAAGCATTAAATTTTCGCAACAGTTGCAAGAAAATATAGCAACAGCGATCGTAACGAGAAAGAATAGTAACGGATACTAGACTTTCCGGTAACAGCTGGAAAACTAATTTTCATTTTCTATCTAGAACTGTATTTTTCGAGCGTGGTAAAAAATGAAAATAATCAAGGACCGAGCGGTAACCGGAACTAAAAATTTCTCTTAGTGTATTCCCTAATTAGCGATGTTGATCAGAGCTCAGGCAATACTGACAGGCAGTCTATACCAGCTGCGGGGTCCGCACCCCCAAAATCCGGGCTTCGATAATACAGCTGCCACTTGAGGCCGGCGCCGTTTATCGTTATTGGCAAAGGTCGGTGCCGAGGCGATATTGTCTCCGTAAGCTGGATTGGCAGCGATTAGAGAGGCACTAAACTTCACTGAGCAAGCCGTGTTGTTTTAGTTTAAAGTCGACTTTTCGCGCAGCGAATCGCAGACCCTTTTTACCTCGCTTTTTACCCAAGTGAATATCGCCATTTTTCACGGGTGAGCTGAAATTAATTCGGCGGTGCCGTTCAAACATTTTTTGCTTTATGCTGAAGATTCAATCTCTCCGCAGGATCGGTCAAATACGCGGTTTATGATCTGATAACATCGGGCCAAATGAATTGATATTCAATTCGGTGAGCGTCAAGAGTTCGACGAAAAGTTGATGGTCGGGGCGGGGTTGAAAATCCGAATTTGAAAAGTTCCGGAAACGCCAGATTCCGACTTTTTTTTATCGCGAAATTTAAAGTTAATAAATCAAACTTTGACGAAGTATCAAAGTTCCAAAATGGCGTAACTCCGACAACGTTCCAAAAGTGCAAAAATGAGAACATTTAGAAATCTGAAACATCGAAATTCCGATAATCGAAGATTTTCAGTTCAGTGAATTTCTGGATTGGTGAAATTTCGCCACGTTGATCTGTTTTTGTTTTGGATTTTCGATATTTTTACGTTCGGAATCCTGGTCATTCTGATATTTTGCACCCACTCGTTGAGTTAACTACGTTCTGGGAGTATATTTTAATTTTCGAAAATTTAACTCTATCGAAACTTTATTTTTCCGGCATTTTGCTCTATGTCAAAACTTTACTTTTCGGAACTCTGCTCTGTAAAAGTTTGAGTTCTTTGCTTCAAGTTTCGTCGTCAAATAATTCGTAATTAGGCGCTTTGGGAACTTGTCATATTTGGAACTTCAACATCGCCCCAGATAGTCAACGATTCAATTTCAACCGTTTGATTATATTAGTCAATTATTAAAACAAAAGGGTCTCATTGGTAACGTTACCAGCTATAAATGGAAAAATTCGAACGGCAGATAGATTGCCGAAGCTGAAAATTGTTTTTCGTGATTTCAACATTAGAGTGGAAGGATCACGGCATTGAGCGACTTGAAAAATATAACTTGTTAAATATGAGTTTATGTATATTTTGAAATAGCGTTAAAATCTTCTTGATTGTTGCGAACACTCGGCGAGTTTTTAAATAACAAAATCCGATTGCCATAACATTATACTGATGGGTTATGGAGATGCGATAGTTTATTTATTTCTTTAACTAGCATTGATTAAGCTTCCGTCAAATATGTTTTCTCAATTTAGTCGGTTTAGAAGGAAACTTCAATCCGATCGCATAAGAAGACGACTGCAATCAAAGAACAAACAATTTTGTGTCGAGAGGGTTTATTGAAGTCGTAGATATTGGTGAGAGATGATTCTTTGCTAAAAAAAATATTAACATCAAGTGGGCGCAATGCTATAAAATATTTGTCAAAATTACAGAAAATTTACGAAACGTGTTCGAACGTTACGAAACTGTTATAGTAAAAGCTTCTCCAAGTACGATGAGAGTTTAAAATTTGATCTAAATATCTGTTCGTGAATGAGTTTTACATGATTTATAACATTTAAACAGAATTTTGACATCATCTTCATCACCACGGGTAAAAGTTGTGAAAACTTTCTTATTCCATGTACGATAAATGCAAATGAACATCATTGTCGTAGAAATTGTGGTTTTCCTTTCTTCGGAGTGCATAAAAAGTATAATCGAGTAAAAAGTTGATAACTGTTTCATTTCTATTTTTCTCTTTTTCTTTCCGTCTGCGTCAAAGTCGAACGATAAATTTTCTATGGCTTTGAAACGATCCGGCACGTATTTCTGCCATAGAAAAGATATTGAATAAGAATGAAAGTTTACTTTTCTCTCTTCGGCACCGACGCGTTGACGGCAAAAAATTTACACCAATTTATTGTCCGACTATGCATATCTATACGCACACTATTGGTTAAATACACAACCAGCCGACCGAAGAACTGTGCGGGTTAAAAAGTTCTGGGAAAAAGATTCTCGCCCTTTTTAACGCTTCCTTTCCTTTTTATGCACAGTAGGCTGCGAAGGCGTGCAGCGCCAGGGTTCGATAATGCCATGAAAACCTTGAAGTGAATACATTTGAAAGGTAGGTGCTGATTTGAATAATCGACGCATCGAGCATTCGTGAAAATTTCACTTCGACATCGTTAATACAACTTTTGTACAATCTTGAAGAAATATTCCAAACCCTCTGTACGGAGAAAAAGAATTATTTGAGTCAAGTGATACTCGTGTGATTCAATTAAATGGAGCGAAGACAATACTTAATACAACAAAATACTTTTTTTCAACGAAATACTTGTGACAACGCTTAATGTAGAACTGAATCATCGTGCTGACTATCAATTTATTCAAGATAACACGGCTCGAGTTACTTGCAATAATGTGAATTTTGTATCGAGAAAATGAGTGATTGGAATGATTAAAAATTTTATTGAACGTATGGTAATCGTTTTGTTTCAAAAATACTAAATTTTAGTATGGAAACAAATTGAGCTCGTCTTAATACACGTTTTGTTGAGTCGAGAGTTCAACGGTTGAAACACGTAATAAAATTTCTTGTTACAAAAATCTTTTGCAATGACTGAACATCAGAGTTATTCAAACGCATCAAACGTATTCTTTAAATCATACAATTTGTAATTCTGCTGGCTCAAAATTTTGCGAAATTTATCCAACATTTAATGGGTCAAACCCGAAGACTTATCGCTGTACGCGTCAAAGTATAAATTGAACGTATGTCAATAGTTTTTGTTTATTTGTAGTCAGCGTCAATTTCGATTAACCGAAACTTGGTATTACGCTTTCTCTGTTTGTAATACGTCTGATGACAAATTTAATCTCACGTTATCCGTATCTGATTTCCTAGCCGATTACCCGGTTTTATAAATATCTCTGAAGCTACTTCCGTGGCGAGAAATTTCACGGCTTAGTGTTCGTTTATAGTACAGGTATACCGATGTTTACGATGAATCATATATTCTCTACTTGTTTCAAAGCGTGTGGTGTTTCTTTTATCTCGTAAAGAAATTAGTGCAACTGATTCAACCAGTTACGCCGAACAAGCTACGGTTGGATCAACAGAGTATGGCATTCCATCGATGTAAGTCTTTAGTTGTCTAGATTCGTCTACTTATTTCATTTGAAGTACCTAGTTGTTTCTGTCAAGAAACATTCAACTTCGAGGAACGATACGTAAACTTGAAATGAAATGACATTTAGTTGACTGAATTTTGGAAACACATCGAAAGGTTCATTCGAAACGATACTTCGTTCGATCGCGACAAAAAAGGGTTTTGCTGAATCAAGGAATTCGCCTGACTAAATCGTTTTGAGAAACTAACGAAATCGAAATTGTTAAATCGAAGTCATCGTATTTGGGACAAATGAAAGATACTAGATTGAAATGAATGAACTCCAACAAAATCTATAATGTTGGTTCAAGAATTTCTTTACCTACGTTTCAATTCCTGCGGCTACTCATATTATATATGAAAAGACAAAAAAGTATGAAATTGAATTTTTTACGTGAAATTTCGGTAGTTTTCAAAAAACAGAAAAACGCGCTCAAAGTTTCTTAGTAAAAATCTGCCGCGTTCGTAAAAACTATTCATCCTATTTATAGATTACACGCCGAGAAAGTTTTACTTCATAAAAGAAAACAAATACGAGAAGCGAAGCAGATGCTTCGGTGCGTTGAAATTTTGAAGAGGTATATTTTTCGATAGGTTTAATTTTTGTCCTACCCGAGAATAAGCAAGGGGATGATATTTTCGCAAATGAATTTAAAGAAGAAGAAAAAAAAGTCACGAATCCCGGTGTCGTGGCATAAATTTTTTGAGACATGACTTAATTGTGAGATAAATTTCAATTTTGTTTATACGACGCATTGTCTTTGTCATCTTTTTAATCCCATGCCCCACTATTCTTCATAAGCTGAAAGGGAGAAAATTATAAGAGGACGACCTAATTTGCTGGCGAGGAAGAGAGAAACTTTTATCCACGTCAGATTATATTTTTGTTCTTTTTTCTGGCAGATGCTGTGAGTTGGAAATAAAAACAACCGTCGTACACAACACACTTCAGCTCACGTAATTTCATGCTCACCCAGAAAAGGTAAGGAAAAAAGAAGCAAAGAGTAAAGCAAACGAAGGAAGACTGCGAACATCGCCGTAAGATGCTGAGAATATTCTCAAGATCAAAGCTTACCGGCTTTAAATTCTGACGTTTCTATCAATATTCATTTCATCCGGGATGAAAACTGTTTAGGAAAATAAATTAATAAAATTTTGAAATTAACTGCTGGAATAGAAAAACGCGAAGCTGATGTAAAATAACACGAAACAAATTTCCACCGACGATGCGGAGGCGACGATATTTCTGCTGTAATGTATGCAGCTTGATGTTTTCCTGAGAAAAGTTGTTGACGGTTATGCAATGTGTATGTATAATTATCTACCTGTAATAAAACCAACGCGCATTCTAGGCATGAACGAATTGCAATTTAACTGTAAACTTCGATAAAAGGTGCGGATGTGTTGGAAATTGAATCCAAAGCATTGCGTGGAATTTTTGCTAACGATATGTAATACGGTAAAAAAAAAACGATGAACCGATTATGTGTAAAATTTCACTACAATGAAAGCGACATTCTTTTGTTCTTGTACTTTAAAAAAAATAATTTTGTGCTTTTGTGATTTCTTTTTTTCCAATTTCTGACAAATTCTCGCAGTGAAATACAAATTTCGACAATAACGTGTCGTTTTTTTTTGTTTTATTTTTTTTTTGTTCGTGTAAGAATTACAAATACTTTAGTTCGTGAATTTGTCGGACAGAATTGGATGAATGAAAAAATTATGAAAAAAATCTAAAATTATACTTTTATCTATATACTGAGAAAAATTTCATTTGTTACAGTAAGTGGAAAAATTACGTAAAACAGATGTCGTTAAAAAAAAAAAACTGTTTGAATATTGTTGGGATTACGAAAAACGAGGTACGCGTAACCATTTTGCGCTATCGTCGATTCTTTTTTGGTAATTTTAACGCGAAATCAGTTTGTTCGGATTACTCTACTTTTTTAATTAAAAAAAAAATAAGGCTTTAACATCAATTTATCGTTGTACAAGCATTAAATTTTCGCAACGGTTGCAATAAAATCTAGCAACAGCGATCGTAATGAGAAAGAACAGTAACGGATATTAGAATTTCCGGTAACAGCTAGAAAATTAATTATCATTTTCTACCTAGAACTATATATTTTCCGATTGTGGTAAAAAATGAAAATAGTTACCGGAATAAAAAATTTCTCTCAGTGTAGAATTTACGATAAAGGGGAATGAAATCGTGGGCGATGGCCGTTGAAACACTCCATATATGTAGAACACCTATACATATAACACCCACTTGACATCCCTCCCTGAAGAGTTAGCGAACGTTACGGGTATGCGAGACTTGCCCGACATAACTTGAAACTTTATTGCGAAAGTTGTATCCCCGGCGGAAGTGCAACTACAGTAACAATTTCGAGAACTACCTCGTTTCACTGCCTCCAGGTACGTTGCTCGTGTAAGCAATAAAATCAGAGACGAATCGCGAGCTTTTATACTCCAGTTTTTGAACGGGTAGCAAAGTTGTAATGAGGAAAATCAGCAGGAAGAAAATAGAGCAAGAGTACATGCCTGGATGCAATTAGTCGAACTTGATAAATTAATGCATAAAATTCAACTCGGTGTACTCAATGAGGTTCCACACCTTCTCTGAAAATGTTGCTAAGGTCAGAAAAAAAAAAAAAAAACAAACTCTAGTTGATTAGTTTTAATAACAAGGAGTTGATTTTAAACTGTCGTAAATTTTATGGAGTCCGTTTCCGAGTCTGAGAAACTCCTCTTCCATTTATAAGAGTAAAAATAGTGCTTTCAAAGTTTCATAATTTCACAAACATGGGTCACGATTTTTTTGAAATTTTACAGTGATTCTATGATACTCGTGATAGTTGCTGGATTATTATTTCTTTTTTTGTTATTTAAGAAATCCATCACTATTTACGGAGAAACGAAAACGCGAGGGGGAAATAACTCGTTGAATTGACGTATCGGTAGCTTTGTGATTCAATTATAATTCAGCTGTAATAAAAAAAGAATTAAGTGAATTAGCAAAACATCAATTGAAATAATTAGAATTACCTGAGAAATAACTGGTCGAAAGAAAATTAATTGAAATTGATTTGAATTAGTGTTTGAATTTGTGCAAGAATTAGCTCGTCGCAAAGAAGAGAAATTAACTTCTATTAAAAGCTTTAATTTAAATCAACAGGAAATAAGAAAGAATAAATTTGAAATTTTTTAAAACTCACTTGAATTGCAGTGAATTTAAATAAATTGTATTGAATTAAAAGAAAGTAAATCTGAATTAATAAACTTAATTTGAATTGAAAAGTTAAGTGGAAGTTATACGAATTGATTTGAATTAATTCAACTGAAAAAATCAGCGTGTCACTCAAATCTCAAGTTATTTTCCACTTGTGAAAAAGTGTGTTGAACTTACGTCACACGATTCAGCATCCATTCGTTTCAAACTTGCAAATATCCATAACTTCGTAGTCTTTGCCGAATCGCCGTAAGAACAAACACGCGCGTAAAATAATTTCTACACGCGTGATTTGGCGATCGTCCGAAAACATCTCGAATGAAACCGAGATAAAAGCGATCGTCTTTCGAGTTTCTTTTTTGCAAAGTAAAGCTTATGCGAGTGCCCCGTCTTCTTCAGGGTGCAAATGGATTTCGTAGACGACGTTGACTGTCGTTTGGACTCTTGTTCAGAATGGTTTGACGGTAGGTGCTTGGATTTTTTTTATAAACTTGACAGTCTGTCGCGTTCATTTCGTTCGCCGTCCGTCGTAGAGACAAGCTTTGTGTGCACCATGTGACTCGTTTGAGAAACAAACGACGTCGGCTGAAGCGAGCTCTTAAGGTCACGCGGTGCTCCTACCTTTACCGACCGAGCAAACTCACTCTTTCTCTGCCTACATTGAATGAAAAAACTAACGTAAAGGGTTTAAATTTCGACAGTGCATCGCTCTTTGCGCAAAGTATCTCATCTAAGCACTCTTTGGTCCCTGAAATGCGGGAAATGTAGGAACAGTAACACGTGTCGAAAAACCACTCGTTTTTTTGACTATTTTCGAGATACCAGTAACTTTCCGGAAATTTATCCCCTTTTCGTTCGTTTGTTTATTTAATATAGGAAAACAAAGGTGACTATGCTCGGTCGGTAAGGGTAGGAGTACTACATGACCTTAAGGTTATTCGGACGTTAGAGAAATGTAAAGATGAAAAGGTGAATTTTTGATGTGTTATTAATCGCTAATAAATACGTAAGAAATAATTATTTTGAGAAAGATCTAACGTGTAGTTTTTGTGTAGTTAATTATTAAAAACTGGATACTTAACACGTAGTCAATAGGCAATCTCGTGCAAAACGCACATTTTCCAAAAAACCTTTGCTGCTGAAATTTGGGAACTATTGTTTTTTTTCTTTTGCAAATACATATCACAAGGAATAGCGGTAAATTTCAAAATATTTTATTCTTTCATGAAAAACTGATTAAAAAATGAAAGGGTCGCCGTCACCGTTTCTTCCACAATTCTTAGAACGTGAATATTACCGTATTGTTTTTGACTCGGGAGATAATTTTGACTACAGCACAAGATTACTTTCCCATCGTTTTACCTCACAATCATTAGCCTCTAACGGGCTACTATTAGTCAGATGGTTTGAATAAAAATGGGTGTAATCAGAATACAGCGTGTTACAAAAACTTGATTCAAACTTGCTGTAATCATTGTTTTGATGTATAAAAATTAAAAAAAAAAAAAAAAAGAAAAAACAACTCGTAATTTTCATACTCGTTACAATTTGAATCGAATTTGTTTACCCCGCGATTAAAAGATACTGAAGTGGTAAGTGAAAATTTCTTGCAACCTTGTACGAAATGTTCAACTTTCATCCCGAAATCCCCGATTTTGATGGAGACATTTTCAGAGACCCTTTAAATCACGGTTATGGGTTGTGGTCGCGGCGAAATGACGCTGAATCGACTGAAGTGAGGCGTGAATGGTCTACGGATCAATTCTCATACCCGTTAACTTCCCAGTGTTTCCTTGAGCTATTTGGGAGGAAAATACCCCGCTACCACGACGTCTACAAAGGGAAGGGTTAGTCGGTTCCTCGGTTTTCGGCTCAGGAATGCGAGAAGCCCTTAAGGACGTTCCCACCTAGCAGTGGTCCTCAACTTCTAAAATAGTCCCCCTATGTAAACTATACTATGATGCAATAACAAAAAGTTGAGGTGCAGTGTACATTTTCAGTGGCGCGAACGTGCGCAGAAGTCCAAAAATATACCCATTGCGTCGTTTCTCAGATCTGGCAACATTGTATTCTCTTTCTGTATATTATTATTATATCTGAGACGTGTGCTACAGAGTTTTAATGTTTTGAGGTTACTTTTATTTTGGAGTTAAAAAATAATTTATTTATAATGACTTCACGTTTGAAGAATGGGAGGTTTGTGAAAAAAAAAGTAGGCGATAGAGTAGCTAAAGCTCTAACAGCTATGTCAGAAGCTAAAAAAACAAAAATTCTCGAAACACTGCATGAAACTACTCAATGTAAAATTCCAGATGGGAATTGTATAGTTGCATTGGAAAAATTAGCTAAAAACCTCAAATGCACCAGCTGCAGCAGTCTTTTAGACATGGAAAAAATGTACGGCTATAACAGAGAAGGACTTCACGTAAAGTTTAAGATAAAATGTGATACTTGTGGCAGATATAATAATGTTAATACCGCAGAGTCCACCAATGGTGTTTCTGATGTCAATATGTCCGTGGTTTTAGGTAAGTGAATTCGCAATATTCTATTTATGTGTAAAAGTAAAAAACTTGAATTGACATAATTAATAGCTTTACAATTATTTTATAAGAAATTTATGATATTTACTATTTGAATGTTTCAGGGGCTATTCATGCCGGTGTTGGAAATACTGGCTTAAATAAAATTCTTGCTTGTGCCAATTTACCTCGAGTAATAGACAAAATTTATAAAAAGTACGAAGTTGTAGTTGGTCAAGCAATAGAATTAGAAGCTAAAGAAAGTTGCAAGCGAGCTGCTTCTGAGGAAAAAGAATTGGTGATAAAAAATGTCAAAAAGCTGTGTGACACATTGTAAGCATCCATTCTAATTCATTTGAACTGTTCAATGGACTGATGCTGATCATCATAATAATTATAAATCATTTTCTCAACACTGATTTTTATAAAATTGTAATATAATTTATTGAAAAATTGTAAAATTATATTTTCTACGAATGAATTATTTGTAATATAATATTAAGCAGAAGTAGTTATTATTTTGTTTCAATTTATATCTTAGGATTTGAATATTATACATAAACTGGTGATTTATAATTATTATGCTATCAGTAAATGTATAATATACAACAACATTTATTTTTACACAAAATAAAGGAGAGACTTTATCTTGTTGTAATTATTTACAATATTTCGATCAAGAATTGAATTAAATATTCAATAAGTTGACAAGCACTAATCTACATTATATACTTGTATTTTTTACAAAAAATGTATTGCTATTAATTTCACGGCATTGAATTGTCTGCATAAAATAAAAAAAAAAATAATTGTAAATCTGGTTTAATTTTTTTATTTTAACTATTTTTATTTATTATTTCAGACCAGTGGAGATTGCCCAAGATATTTTCCCGCAGTTAGATGTCCTTACGCTTTCCTCCAATGATAATCAAAATTTATTTGATAATACACTAGGTGAAATAATAAATATCATTGTGTCATTTGATATGGGCTGGTCTAAACGCGGTAACGGGCGTAGCTATGATAGTTTGAACGGTTATAGCACTATCATCGGTTTCTTGTCAGGAAAAATTCTAGACTACGCAACTAGAAATAGAAAATGTAAGAAATGTGATATGGGGCATAAAAAAGATGATCATGATTGTAGATTGAACTTCTGCGGAAGTGCTAAGGCAATGGAAGCTGATGCAGGAGTTCAACTTGTTAATCACAGCAACATCTTAAAGGAAGCAGGACTACAAGTACGTGTTATTGTAGGAGATGAAGACAGCTCAATGATTGCAGCAGTAAGAGCAGATAACCCAGGTCAAAAGTATCATAAATTAGCCGACAAAAATCATTTAACCAAAAATTTTGGAAAAGAGTTATATAAATTACGCGATAAGTTTAGAGAGTTAAATAAAACAAATGTTATTCCTCATTTAAAAAAGTGTTTTTCGTACGCTGTTGCACAAAATAAGGGCAATTCCGAAAACTTAGCTAGAAATTTGAGACAAATACCGGATCATATTTTTAGCAGACATGAAAACTGTGGAAAGTGGTGTAACCCAAGTAAAAATCATGCTCTAAACCTATCTGATGAAACCTTGTATGAAGAATTATTACATTTGTTCGATAAATACGCACAAAACTCTCATAAATTTTCTATTGCCGCTTCAAGTCAGGGCAATGAAAGTTTTAACAATATTATAGCAAACAAAGCACACAAAAACAAGTGTTTAAGTACTAGCTTTTCTTGTGATATTAGGGTAGCTGACGCCGTCTGCGCTAAAAATGACGGTGAACGAAGTATTATAAATATTAAGCAAAGACTGAATATTCCTGCTGGATCTCACACAGTCAATTATGTTAAACGAAGTGAAATGAAACGAGAAAAACGATTGGCAATGAGTAAGTCTAAAGCAAAAAAATTAAGACGTATAGAATTAAAACAGAAACGAGAACTTTTACGTAAAAATACCGAAAGACATGAAGGTATAACTTATAAGAGTAATTGTGGAATGGATAAAATAAACAATTACGTGCGTAAACACTGTGATGATAATAATAATATTGCATTAGATGATGAAACAAAAATTGTTTACTTTGATTTAGAAACAACTGGATTCGCCTCAGATGCTCATATTATACAAATTGCAGCGATCTGTGATTGTAAAATTTTTAATATCTATGTACACACGAAGACCGAAATTTCATCGTCAGCCACTACAGTTACTAAACTTCATCATAAATATGGAGACTTATTCTACGGAGACAAACAAGTCGTAACACTCAAAATTTCTGATGCTTTAGAATCTTTTCAACAATTTTTAATTAGCTTATCCGATGGACAACAGAAATGTTTATTAGTTGCACATAATGCTCGCTTTGACGTACCACGACTCTTACGAGCTATTATGAATGTTAAAGTCGAACTTTTAGATTTAATTGTTGGTTTTGCTGACACTTTATCATTGTTCAGAAAGTCTTTGGTTGATAGGAAAGGACCGGGTCAATTTAAATTAGAGAGTTTAAGTAACGACTTCTTACACCCTGATAATGATCAGGAATCTTTTCATGACGCTGCGTATGACGTTGTGGTACTTCAAGACTTAATTAATACATTAAACCTGCGAAGTGGTGTATTAAAGGCATGCAAAAACAGTAATATTTATTTGGAAGAGTTATCCAACTCAGATAAAACTAAAGTAAACTTAAAAATGTTAGTCGAATTAAGAAATATTATTTCAGTTAATATGTGTAAAAAATTGGCTTCAAATGACATTTCTTGTGATAATTTGAGGGAAATCTATAGAGTAGGTGGAGAAAATGCTATTGTGCAATTGTTTAGCGAAAAATTAGATAATAACAAAGTGCGAATAACTAAAAATAAAAAAATTTTAACGGCAGTTTTAGACTTCCTAAAAAATGAAAATTCGCCAAAGATTAAGAATTTAAAATCACCAAAAAAGAAAATTAAAAAAATACCTATGTCTAAAAAATAATATATTTCTAAAATGTTTTATTTTGTGTTACTTGATAAAATTATAGTTTTTATGAAAATTATATGATTGATTATATTTTTGAATCTATAATTGTTGATGATGTTAACATAACGAGTATTAATGTTGAAAAATAATTTATAATAAATACTTAATATACTTAAAAAATTGCATTTTTCTTTACAACAGCCTACAGTTAACCTATCTGTGAGCGGTTCACATTTATTTACAACTACTACGCCTATACGGTATTTTGAACTTTCCGCCCAACGCAACGTTGCCAAGTCGCTATTTCTCACTGATCAAGTAATGAAAAAAAAGTGAAAAGTAGCTCACTTTTAACATTTTTTATAATTAAATGAATACCGCTTCTTTGTGTTATTTTTTGAGAAACATGTTTATTATATGTTCAATTAGTGATTTTCAGTTTTTCATAGAAATTCCAAGAAAATTACTGTAGTAACTTAAAAAAAAGGTGCGCCACAATGGGGGTTAGGATAGGGATCACATGTTAAATATGTAAATTTCAACTTGCAATATTTCAAAATTTAGCACCGCAAGAAGGGTTTTAAAAAATTCCTACACATAAAGGGCACTCATAAGTATGTGTATTCAAAATTTGGAAAATATTAGAAGAAAAGTGTTTTTGGTGGGAACGTCCTTAAATTCGTTCGCGTCTCGGTGATGTTTTTTGCGAAGCGTTGAGTCTCCTTCAAAGTTTTAGGAGTTGAAAATAATGGGGTGGATTTTTATCGCGAGAGAAATACCGGCAGAATTAGGGAATAAGAAATTATCGTAAAAAAAGTTGAACGCGGCGGTATAAAAATGGAGGTGTATAGGAAAGTAGGGTGAGATTCTCCATTGGAAGCAACATTTTCATCGTTTTTTATTTCGTTTTTAATCGGAAAACTTGTATGATGGCGGAAAAAAAAAATGGATAAAAAAATCGTTGTGAAAAGATATGACTTTTATACGCATTTTGAAAGGGCAATCTCGAAAATGGAAGGTTTTCCATTTACATAATACGAGGAAGATGTCACTTTTTGTAAAAAAATTGTCATCATTCAGTTCCATATAATGATACAAACTTGGATTTGAAATCGTATTGCAGAGAATGAAACTCTCTACAAATATGTCCAATGAATGAAATCCGTAATTAAAACAGTTCAAAATTTGTAAGACTCGACTCGGAAGACAATGTTGTGTGAAAATTCATCTTCAAACGTCTTTAGTGGCTGAATTATTGGCTTTAGAATAAAAATGCAAATGATAAATCTACCACAAATATTACTGTAGATTAAAGTCTGCAGTTCCAATGGTTTACAAGATATGAGTCTTTGAAATTAATTCTAGGTGAAAATTAATTTTTTGAATCTCATTAGTGGTCAAGTCATTGACTTTTTAAGGAAAAATCAGATCACAAATTTGTACGCGATTCAATTATTTACAAAATGCCTGTAGAATTAAATCGGTATCATTAATTGCGGCCTAGTGACGGCAATTTCAAAAGAAAAAGAAAAAAATGTATCTTTCCAAAGTTATTTAACTCTTTGAGTCACGCGTTATCGTGCCGAGTCAATTTTTATAACAATATAGTATTACTTGGTTTTTGGGGTCGCTGATTACGAATATGAAATGAAACTTAAAAAATTCAAGATGGTGGATCCAACATGGAGGACGAAAATTTCAAATTTGATTGAATATGGTCAATAAACTCTATTCAGAGGTTTTTGAAGTCACTGGTTACGAATCTGTGATCAGATTTTGGAAATTCAAGATTGTGGGTTCAATATGGTAGGTGAAAAATTTTAGTTTGACCGAATACGGTTGAAAACTCTATGCAGGGTTTTTCAGGGTCGCTGATTGGATTCGGCGTACTAAATTTTCAAAATTTAACTTCAGATTCGTAACCAGTGCCCCCAAAAACTCCTATATAGGGTTTTTTTTCCGGATTTGATCGAATTTGAAATATTCGTACGCCATATTGGATCCGCCATCTTGAATTTCTAAAATCCGATTTCAGATTTGTAATCAGCGACCCCAAAAACTTATAATTTGAGGAAAACATGTAAATGCGTAGAGGAGTAACTTTTTCGGAAATAAATGGTTCCTTCAATTTTCACGATCTTTTCAATCAATTTTTTTCCAATGATAATAACTTGCATTATATCGCAATAATTACTCTCGAGTATCGAACATCTATTAGTATACCATTAGAAATAGTAAAAAAAAAACCGCAAAGAAATGTGTTTAAAAGTTCTCCGAATATCCGAAAAATTGATGTAAAATAGGTGGTAAGAATACTTACCACTGTGACTCGATGGGTTAAATGGGAAAACTTCGAGTTCAAAGATCGACCTTTTAAAATTGGATTTGATACATACCCTCGGGGGGTTGTCTTTTTTGCCATGTACTACAAGTTTTACGGAAGGGATCGTACGGAAAATTGTTCCTCCCAAAGAAAGTACCTACCTCGTTTGAAACGCGGAGTAGATATATTTTTTTTCAATATGGAGGAAAAACTCACCAGATATATCGGATGGACTTCATCTTGAGGGCGGTCGAATTTTCTTTGCACTTGTAGGCCAAAACTTGCTTCACACTGCTCACGTCCACCGTTGGAAATCTCGAAGTCACATACGCTGGAATTAAGCAATAAACAAGAGTCGTAAAAAACAATAATCTTCCCCTCTCAGGAACGTCCATAATCTTCCGGATCTTTCATTCCATGATTAAAACGTTTGCAGATTTATCGAATGATAACCCGGTTTCTGGTTTGGGGGAGAAAAATGGGGGAGATAATTACATCGGCCCACAAAAAAAAAAGTGGTCTGTACATTTCAACAGACCCACCTACCTTTATGTATTTTGACGCGCCGAATCCGAATCTGAGGTCCGTTTGGTCCGTACACCCTCAAAATTTTGAGAAAAGTGCAAAAAACCGTAAAAAATGGAAAAAAACTGCAGTTTTGGTGATAAAAAAAATTTCTAAATACAAATCATATAAGTTTTAAATGTGATTCGATCCGCTGAGTATAAATCTGAAGTTTATTTTGCCTGTAGGCCCTTAAAAATATAAGTAAATCGCAAAGAATCCCTAAAAATTGCTATAAATTGTATTTACAGTAATAAAAAAATTTATTAAACATGATTAAATTTATTTCTCACATATCGTGATGCACTAAATCCAAATAAAAAATCTGTTAACGTGAATCAGTCAGAAATTTACCAAAAATCGTTCAAAAAAGCATAGAAAGATAAGGTAAGGAACGAGCTTTATCGATATCAAGGGAAGTGGAATGTCAACGTGATGGCAGATTTTTGCTGGACGCTGAAGAGAGAAGTAACGAAGGACAATAAAAAACGAAATAGAAACCGTTGCGAAGGTCATTCGAAGGCAAAAGAGTTCGACGCAAACAAAGAACAGCTTGAAATCGATAAAGCTCGTTCCTTACCTTATCTTTCTATGCTTTTTTGAACGATTTTTGGTAAATTTCTGACTGATTCACATTTGACAGATATTTTATTTGGATTTAGTGCATCACAATATGCGAGAAATAAATTTAGTCATGTTTAATCAATTTTTTTATAACTGTAAATACAATTTATAGCAATTTTTAGGGATTTTTTGCAAATTATTTATATTTTTAAGGGCCTACAGGCAAAATAAACTTCAGATTTATACTCAGCGGATCGAATCACATGTAAAACTTACATGATTTATATTTAGAAAATTTTTTTATCGCCAAAACTGCAGTTTTTTCCATTTTTTACGGTTTTTTGCACTTTTCTGAAAATTTTGAGGGTGTACGGACTAAACCGACCTCAGATTAGGATTCAGCGCGTCAAAACACGTAAAGGTAGGTGGATCTGTTCAAATGTACACACCACTTTTTTTCTTTTTTTTTTTTGGGCCGGTGTTATTACTCCGGAAAAATCGAACGTTCATTTCACACTTTTCCGTGCACAAGAAAAAATAAACACATTATTTTCATCCCTTTCACATAATATGCAGAACTGAAAACGTGAAAAAAAACCTGTTTTTTGGCAGTTTCGGAGAATCTACCTCGATATGGATTTCACATGTAGAAGGATCCGATTTTCTTGCACAAAAACTTACCAACGTGTTTTCCGTAAGCAATACTCAGAAAGACAATCTGCTCGAGTACGAGCCTATTAGAAAATCCGCTAGCTCGCCTAATCCAAGTAAACGATTAGAACAATAGGTTCGTAATAAATGAAAAATTTTTGTTCCAAAGAAGTCGAGAAAGTTTGAGGATTTGCATAGCTCAGTGTACACTGTAACATCCAAATTTGATTCGTCGTGAATATCGAATTATTTCGCAACGGCCTTTGTACACAATACCAATTGTACGAATATCGGTGGAGGTTTTAGGTACTTTTATTTACCGAAAAACGAACGTGAGTGAGAGTAAAGCGGAAGGTCTGATCTGTGAAGCGAGCCGGTTATTCGCGAGTGAATTTTACGGAAAATTCGGAGCCACGTTTGTGTCTCGGCTGCTACGCCGTAGCGAAAAATCGACTCAGCCTGCTACGGTAACGTAAATCCTCTTTCGGCTGGAATAGAATTTGAAATGGAAATTGAAATATATACAGAACTCAGACCCGCTGCTCGTGACAACGAAAACGCCCCGTTTTCTTCTCTCCACACGCTTTTCTGCCCGCGCGAACAACCAATAAGCAACAATAACTCTGCGAATATTTGGGTTCCAAGATCCGGAAGCTGAAAGCTCTCTGTAGTCAGCCAATTTTTCGCAGTTTATTTAGTAAATTTTTTTTACTTCGCGTGTTTCGCCTGCCGCCCGGAGGAAATAAAGCCGTTTTTTATCTCACCAGTATTTTATCACCTATAATCGAGGACTCGAAGTAAGAACTCCCTGAAACCTAATATTACACTCACGAACTGCTCAAACGACGCTTGTCGTACGATTTGTCATCTTTTTAGTTATCCTTGGAATGATTTTGGCACGATGAAACTTTTCGTGTTACTACGATATTTGAAAATATTAGGATTTCTACGATTTTAAAAGAGACATTGCGATATCAGACATTTAAAAATGTCTACGTAATTATTTTACCGAAAGGAATTTTTTTTTCATCGATCTAAAGGCTTTCGAGAGTCCGAATTCGATGTTTCTCATGTTTTACAAGTTCTGCTAAAATATTTCACGATCCTGAAGACTTTTGCATTGTCACTAATTTTCCATTTTCATGCTACTCAAAAATTCACACAAATCATGGTTGAACGTGTCTACGGAATTCCTTGAGATTTTGCACACTGCGGTGAAAATCAGTGTTGTACGTTATCTAGATAATTTTATATTATAGTCATATCGAATAAAGTCACTTCATCTTTCATTTTACAGAGATACTGGGAGTTAAGTTTACCTTCCGTCTTCATCTGTATAATTCAGCTGTTCATTTCAATCTTTGTTTACGGTACAGAGATAAAATGGACTGTTTACTCAAACATTGTTAACGATACCATTCGGAATAGAGACTCCGATGTAATTTTGCGAAGTTAAATGATTCACTAAAAAAATCTTCCTGATAAAAGTTCTTCGCAATCAGCTTTCACTTGGAAAAAAGATGTTTCGGGTGGCGAAATATATATTTCGATGCTCTTAACTAATTCTTACGTAAACTTGCCACGTCTTTAGTTGTTTCAAAAAATTAATACTATCTACATAGTTAACCCTACTAAATCACTCGTAACTCAATAAAAAATTATTCGCACCCGCATTTGATCAAAACAGTTATTTTTCTTCGACGTATTAAGAATTTCCCGTTTTTATTATTATTATCTTTCAGATTATCCACGATGAAAATGAGGATAACCTCGTCTTTTACAGAGATAACCGCATGATGAACTATCTTTCATTTCGTCTGGATGAATTTGTGCAACTATTTTTCTTCGGCGTATTAAGAATTTCCCGTTAATGTATTTATCTTTTTGATTTCCCATATTGAAAATGAGGATAACCTCGTCTTTTACAGAGATAACCGCATGATAAACTATCTTTCATATTGCCTAGATGAGTATCTCATCCTCGTCTAGACAATACGGTACTCATCATCTTGTACAACGCTGAAGTGAAAATTCCTCGCATACGTTAAAACTTGAAGGTTTTCCGGAATTTCGACCGCTATGACGACTCTTTCGGGAACTGCGAAAGGTCGGCAGGTAGCTCACCAGGGACAATTTGAAATTTAAGACAGGTGGAAAGTGGAGTCGCGATAACCGCTGATTGCCCTTTCTCGCGGGAAACAAAGCAGCTGTGTTTCTGCGTGAACCGGAGCCGGAAAAAGTTGACCCACTTATGTCTGGCAGTGTCACCGAGAAATAGATCGCCGTTCCCGGGCAGTGCTGTCAAGGGTGCAGAAGTTCCATCCACATTTTTTTCCCTTGAGCAATGAAAGGTTATCTCATCCACAATTTTGACGCGCGCCAGGGGCGTAAAAAAAGGGAAAAAGGGTTGCGCGTATAAAAACTGGATTGCTGGTGCCATGAATTTTTTGAACGCACATTTTTTCGTTGCACACGTCGACCAAGATTGAAAATTGATTGGCAGTAAACTCATCTCGAAATTGATTTAATTCAATGTGGAGAAATTTTTAACTTCCCACAGAACCGGGCAATAATCTGCGAGAATAAAATACTTCGTGTATACGGTGAATTTATTTCAAGAGATACGCGAATATCGGTTGAAAAATATGGACGTAAGTAATTTGATTCAAACTGTTCAAAAGGCAACGACAAAAAGAAAAAAAGGTAAGCGGAAGAAGGAAAATTGTCAGCGCGTGAGGATTTCAAGATCCATGTTCAAATCCCGACGAAGCTGATTTCTTTGCGCAAATTTTTTTCGACTTTCTTATTGCGAACTGATTTTCTCATATTTCGCAAACTGGGTGCACGCCCTTATTTGTTTCAGTATCCAATGTTTTCATTTTTAAACAAACAATGTACGAATTTAATTGAAATCAATTATGATTGGGAGTGATCTCGCCAATCGTACGGTAACTGTGAAGATAACCTTTCTTTCGAGTCTGAAATTTTGCAATTTGCAATTTTTTGTGATGGTGAAAATGGTGAAGGTTAAGGCCAGGTCGAAATTGCGTAGAATGCCCCTTATTCTTTGGCGATAATTTTATTTGAACCAATTGGCAGACGCGTTGCAATAACTATTCAGCTTTTTGTCAGAATGCGATAAAATCCGATCTGAACTTAGAATTTCGAAATTCAAATTCGCGAACCCAAAATAACGTTAATCAAGTCTTAAAATTGATGCGCGAAAATGGGTATACGAGGATTTTGACGGTTGCGGGTTTCGAATCAGAAATCCAAATTACCAAATTCGAAATGGTGAATCCAATATGGTAACGATCGATGTTATTTTGAAACCTATCCAAGCCGAATAAAAATCACCATACACGTAGGATTTTAGAGTCGATCATTTTGAATCGGAAGTCAAAGTTTTAAAATCCAAAATCGAAATAACCCTACGTGTTACAGCAAAATTTATGATCCGTAGGTCTAATACTCTCCTTTTTAATCCATGTAAAACAAATTTATAGCGGAATATGGAAAAAATGAATGCAAAGATAATTTATTTTTCGACTCTTCTTTTGTCTTTTCTTTTAAAAAGGGGGCGACGAATGCAGGAAAATACGTTCGTACCGTAGTTATTTTCCGAAAAATCAAATTTTCATAGTATTGGAAAGAAAAAAAAAAAACCCACTAAAATGCCTTTATATACTAAAAAACTTGTTCCCGTTGATCTTCAAATTGAAGTTGAAAAATTTTTAAATCAACAATCGACGAATACCGTCCATGCGAAATTTTCGGTTGGCTGCTATAACGGGAAAATCATGTTAAAGTCAGTCCTTAAAAAGACGGAGTTACGAAGGGTTCTGGAACCTCTTAAAGTCCGAGGGATTCGAGCAAACGCTGCTCTGCGAGTGGAAAGGTACTGATTGACAAAGCGTCGTTACACAGTCTCGCAAAAACGAAGCAAAGCACGATATTCATTACGCGAAATTCTTGGAGAAGCTGAAGAGAAGCGAATCGGTTGCTCATCCGTCGAGTTCTCAGCATTGTTTTGTCAATTTTAGGGACAATGAAAATATGAGTGAATTTGAAACGTTACGCAAGCGTTGTAACAAGCTTAAATACCTATTTCAAGACAGACAATCACGGGTGAATTGATTTTACGGTAACGATAACTGGAAGTAGGAGCCGTTAACGAGATTTACAATTCCGAGATACGGATTTTCCTGTCGACCTTTCACGAACGAGAAGAAATGAAATTTATCGTCATGTTCAAGTGGCAAAATGTTAATATTTTTCAACTTATACAGCAGTATATTCAATAATCAATTGATCTGCTTTTATAGACGGTCGTTTTGAAGTCACGAATATTAAAACTTCTTTTTAATATTTAAAAAATTCTCTGGTTAAGAATGTCAATTTTTAATCCGATTCATTCCAAGACTGGTTCCAAAATGGAGCAATCCGATGGAAAAAAAAGAAAAAAACTTCAGCACCTGGTGAATCCTGAATTTACAAAAATAAATGCTAGTTGTGAGCATTCGAGAATTTTTTAAGAAATTTTTAAATCTTTTCGATTTTACGATAACTAACACGTTCGAAGTGAATAAAAAGTGAAATTGATATTACATAATTTTTTTTTGAAATATAGTATTGTAAAATAGTGTCAGACGAGATGTTGATTTTCACTGAAAGTTGGCGAAAAAAATAATTCCCACTTTTGTCGCAGGTAATGACGGGATATTCTGAGTACGGTGTAATTAATTATTTTCGAATATAAAGTGGATCAAACAAGGAAACTTTTTACCCCCAATTGAACGTAAATTTGAGCATTCTGAAATAAAACAGATAATTGTATACAAAATCGTTAATTTATATTTTTTCTATCCTCTTCATTTTCTTAAAACTTCGATTCCGCACAAATATGAGAGTAAAAATTCAGAACCCATTCAACTTGAGCCAGAATTACCCATATTGAGGTATAATTTTTAAATAAAAAATAAAACTCCCGACCTCAGACGGTAATGATGCACAGAATAAAGACATGTAAAAGAACGTCGATTTTTTTTCAATTATTTAACATTCTTCATTCTCGTTATCAGCGGTATTCTTGTGTTAATTTTTTAACACTTGCATACGTTCGAAAAGCAAAGAACTTCTCATTACCCGGGTGATTAATCGTATTGTATTCTGAAAACGTTTAATGAAATCCGAATCAAGAGAACGAAGAAATTCTGAAATAAGTCGTATAATCGTTCGAAAAATGTGTCGGAGTGAATAAATTTTGCATTAATTGTCCGCAAGTCAGTTACAATTTTTTGCGAGAATTTTAAACGTTATTAAAAATAAAACGTTACGAATAATCATTTGCATACCCGAGTTGATTAAGAACAAAAAAGACAGGTGCAAAAAGTGCTGTTTCCTCGATTTTCACCGACTTCAAGGGATTCGACTTCGTTCAATCCTTCAACGAAAAGTTCAGAATACTCTCGTTGCTCTGTTTAGTCAGTATTCAATTTTAATCCCTATTCTCATCAGCACGTAACTGTCAACAACGGCGTTAAGTTTTTCACATCAAATTCAAGTGAAAAAGGTAAGTAAAACAAAAGGAAATTGAGATTGATATTTATACGGGGTTTGCTTCGTTTTCGTTGTATTTATGTAAATATAAGAACACAGCTGTTTATTTCAGGTAGTCAGAAGCCAGTGACTAAGTGGCGAGAACTTGAGCTGATAAAAGCTGGCTGATGCGAAATTTGAGATAACGAGGGAGGGGTTTTAATTAATGATTACGCCGTTATTATTTTCAAGATAATTATCTCGACGGTTGATTTAAACAAGTGAAAATTTTCCAACAGAGTTATTAATTCGCGTGAAGTTACTAGAGCTTTCAAACGGAATTTGGATGATAAGTCACCTGTGCAAAATCAAGAATCGCGAAACCTTCGGCTCTTGCGGTATTATTAAATTTTTTTTTTTCAAATCTCATTTCTTATTGCTTGATTATGCCATGAATGAAAGATTGTTCGTACTGTGCATTCATTGCCCGGGATTCTATATCAGTTCAAAATATCTGTAATTTTTAATAATTTCATTACGAGATGGACGGATTTTTCGAATTATTACATTCGTAAGCTGCAAAGATCTTTTTAGAAATGCAAAGTTTGGAAATATTGGAGTTATAAACAAATGCGTGGGTATCGATAATTCGTTTCAAATCTCTTTAAAATGGTTGAAAATTTAGCAGATCCGTTCGATTTCACTCTACGACTCAGAAGACTATTTTCTACAAACATCATGGGAGCATTGTCAGATATTCAATTTTATAATATTTCGCCGATACTGATTATGATATAAGGTTGTAAAAAAAGGTAGGGTGAAATCAAACGAATGTGCTAGATTTTAAAGCATTTTCAACCGATTTAAAAAGAAATGAAATTATCGGTGTCTAAATTTGGTTTATAATTCCGGTGTTTTGTATTCTCGCAATTCGTATTCGTAATGCGATCTTCGTATTTTTTATCTGATAAATACTTGCACAACTATTACGTAACACAATTTATACGAAGTATCGATTTTTAGTGCCTTTACCGGGGCAGATTTCACTGAACATTCGAAATCTCTGCACTGCGGAAAACAGTAAAAGAGCAGAAAAAAAACTTATCGACGCGAAATTTTTTCGGTAATTTGATTCAGAAGCGAGGTTTTATTTAATATAATCGACTTGGTTTTACTGGCGTAAAAGTAATTAGAATCGGTTTCGGAACCGGTGACGTCTATTGTATAGTAATGATTTTTTTTTTCCAACACCTGCTTGGAAAGTTCGATTTTCGAAGATTGTGGAGTGTGCGTAAAGTGCCTTATTTTTTAACAGTGCGGTAATAAAGCGTTGGCGCATGCGCATAAGGGTGTGAATACAAACATTTTGTAAATTGGCGTGATCTAGCCTGCAAAATCTGTTCCCACGTATAGAAATGAGAAATAATTAATCTTATCAATAATTAAGAATTTTTCAGACATTAACAGAACTAAATATATCATCACATATTTCATCAGAATCCTCTTTATTTTTCATGCAAAATTTTAGCTTCCATTGGAAATTGTATGAGAAACAAGCTTGATTTTTTTCAATTTATGTGACGATTTCATTCAAATATTTATACTAATAAAAAAACGGGTTTGATTTCGAGGGAAGTGTAATCGATACGGTATAATTATACATATTTTGAAATGCGTTTTCTATTAATTTCGAAATGAGCCCCATCCTGTACGATAAATTGGTCCAGAGATATTAGCGTTTAAAAATCATCGTGCGCGGGTGCTGGACGATTAAAAAAATTTTTTTTCTAATTGTAATCCACCCCGTTTAGCCCCAAAAATACTACCACTGAAATTCCAATAAAATTTAGAGTAATCTTTCCAGTCACGCACAATGTATATTAGGATGGTCCTTAAAAAGGTCATTTTTGAATTTCAACTATGTCAACTCCCGAATCAACTCCAAATGATTCAAAAGAAAATTTGGATTTTTTTAAGATTTTCATCTCCACTCTAACCCGTGCCGCTAGAGTTGATTTTTCCGTTTAACAGGAAATCTGCCAAACAGATGACAACGAAATTTGATAAAGCGAGCTTTCTTGGGTGGCTCATTGGGAATCTGAACTCGAAATTTCAAAATTCAAAAGTCAATCATCATCAAGACATCCCAAAAGTCAGTCGGTATTGCCATATTGAAACCGTTATTTTTAATTTTGAAATTGCGAGTCCAGATTCGTAATCAACGACTAAAAAAAACCTCCCTATATCAAATTTCATCGAAATTCATTGGGCAGATTTATCGTTCCCTTGAAAAGGGTTGAATGGGAAAATCAACTCTGGCCGCACGGGTTAGAATTGAGATAAAAATCTGAAAAAATTAAAAAATTATGTTTCAACTATTTGGAGCCGATTTGGGGGGTGAAACATTCGAAATCCAAAAGTGATCTTTTCAAGAATCATCATTAACCAACTTTTATAAAATTTGAAATCCTGACCATTTCAAGAGTGTCCGGTTTGATGTAAATTGACTCACATGTGATTAAATGACATTATATAAAATCATTGAATGACTCTCCTGTCAAGTTGTAGATTTTTAATAGTCAATGACGATCTTGTTATCATAATAAAGCAACGAATCCGATAGAAATCAAAAAGAAAATTTGATAAAACAATCTCTATGATCGTATGGAAGACCGATGAAAGTTTAGGCATTTTTCGGTGAAAATTACAGGTTACGAAGAACGTTCAGAAGCAAAGAATTCCGAACTTTCCGTGACGTTTTCCCTTAGGCGAAACTGCCTACTTTCGTCTGGTGGCCAATTTCCTTTTAATCCTGACTCGGTTCCTTGACAATGTTGTACAAGGAACCCAGAGAATATAGTCCAGGCTGAAATAACAGCCAATAGAATCGTGACTGGTTGGGATTAGGTTGACGAGGGCGTTTCGGTCCTTCAGCTTCGTTTTCCACGGTCAACGGGAATTCTACCGTGATCTTTGCAGACCGACCGAATGTCAGATACCGCACGAGCGAAAGATAAATAGAGTTTTGTCTAATTTGCGAAAATTTTCCGCCATTTTGTAAAAGTTCACATGAAGATAACCATTTTTAAAATCGATGAAACATTTTTGTAAAATCAGGGACTCGAAAACACGTCTTTTCGTCATGATTCAAAAATGGGATGAAAATGCTGAATGTTGTTATTTTCTTGAATTTTTTTATGAATATATATAATATATATATATATATATTAGAGGATCTTCGCTTTGCACGCCAACCACCCCATTTCGACTTCAGTGAGGTGGGAGTTAAAAAGTCCAGTAGATTATTATTATTATTGTCATTATTATTATTATTCCTGGATTTTTGACCCGTCAACAGCGGTGGTGGCGGCGAGATATGATTATATTTTGGTAATATAGAACACATACATACGTAGGTGTGGATGTCTGATCTTTCCCAAAATTCTCTAGCTTTTACCCGTAATTTACCTAACCCTAAGTGCGCGTGCGTGTGTGTTCGGGTGTCTTCGTGTGTGTTCGGGTGTCTTCGGGTGTGTTCGGGTGACTTCGGGTGTATTCGGGTGACTTCGGGTGTGTTCGGGTGTCTTCGGGTGTGTCCGGATGACTTCGGGTGTATTCGGGTGTCTTCGGGTGTGTCCGGGTGACTTCGGGTGTATTCGGGTGACTTCGTGTGTGTTCGGGTGTCTTCTGGTTTGTATGTAGGTGCTTGTGCGAGGAGTGGGTCAGGTTTTATATGACAAGGTTCTTGAATTTCTGACACGGTGCGGCGGCGAGATATCTTTATGATATAGAGAGATATACTCGTACATATACAGCGTAAAGTTAAAGAGGAAACAAGAGCTGAGACGGGTGGAAGGGGGGCGGAGTGTAGACGGTAAAGGGTTAGATTGTTTGCAGGTATGAGAATATATATATATACATATGCGTATATTGTTACAAAGGGTGAAATGGCCCGTTCTGATCCCCTTCTTAATGATCTAGTAGTCATCATAGATAAAAGACATGTAAGAGCTTTTGTATGTTATAAAATCAATAAGGTTGCTGCGTCAACCAACATTATTGTAAACTCAGTCTTGTTTCGGACGTTAAATTGAAAGGACGTATCGCTATTAAGCGTATTTTTCCACCTTTTAATTTTTGCCTGATCTGTTCACTTCGTTATTGCTCGACGAACTCGATTTATTTGCGCAACACCCAAAAGTGTTACAATACATTAGGGTGATCCTTAAAATGGTCATTTTTGAATTTTGACTGTCTTATCCCCCAAATCGGCGCCAAAGGATTCAAAAATAATTCTCTAATTTTAAAATTTTATTACCTCAACTCTAACCCCTCCGGCCAACAGGATGGATCTTCCCATTTAAAATACACGTGTTCCGAATACATTCTCAACATGTATTTTATTGCAGGAATAAGAATGTCCAAAAAAATCTGTAACTGCGAGGTTTCAGTGAGTATTAATGCTACTATCTGAGAAAAAATTCACATCATCGTACATCATCAGGTAATCTAGATGCGTTGCACACCCTCGAAACGTGACGTTTTTTCTTATTTAGACGAAGTGCAATTTGTGTATATTGCTTGGTACGATAATGTGAATTTTTTCTCAGATAGTAATACTAATGCCCACTAAAACCTCGCAGTTACAAATATTTGTCAACACTATTACTCTTACGATATATTAAATGAGAAAAGCCATCCTATAGGCGGGAGGGGTTAGAGTTGACGTAAAATACAGTCGATATTAAACTAACCTTTTTAAGGACCAACCTAATATATATAGGATAATGGGTTGAACCCCTGCTTCCTGGATGGATGTA